>NC_090300.1:27835441-28135735 GCF_039906515.1 Pseudorca crassidens
GAGGTAGTACAGTAAAGGTTAAAGGCAATGGCCCTGAGGGGTTTTCTTCTTGGGCTCTGACCCTAGCTCTGTCTCTGATTAGCTGTGTAACTCTGGCAAACTATTTAATCTCTCTAAACCTTAAGAGAAAATAAATGCCAAGTCTCCAGCATGTAGTAGGCAGTAGATGGTTGGTAGCTGCTCTTCTAAGGGTAGAATTTGTAAACTGGAAGTTAACATTTCAATGAACTCATCTCTGAAGGACAGATAACAACAGTACTTACCTTTATGGCTTTTGTGAGGATTAAATGATGTAAAGTATATGACATACTGAGTTTAGTGGCCTGCACATAGTAAGCAAGTCAATAAATGGGAGCGATTGTTTTATTGTTATTATTATTCTTTTTTCAGGTACCATATACACTATATCTATCACCAATAAAAATATTATCCCCATTTTATTAAGTAGAAACTTTGGCCCAAACAGCCTAAAAGGAATTCGAGCCAGCAGTCAAACCCCAGGCTGGTTCCAAAGCCCCAGACACTTTCATGACAATCTATTTGGCTCTAACCAATGGCTATTCTGACATCAAAAGAGCTGACATTGAGCAACCAAGGAACAAGTTTTATTTCAATTTAATTGTTCAGAGATGGTAAATTCCTCACACCACTTTGCTGATACTCTACTATATAGTTACTGAAAAGTACATTGTTTACTCTAAGTTTTGAGGCCTTTTTAAAAAACATCATAATGATATTATCTTCTATCATTCAGACAATGAGAGTACAGAGATTTCATAACCGAATAAGATATAAAGAAAAAGACAATATCATATTCTTTAAATTCTCCAAAATCTCTGACAGAATTATAGACTTCTTTGTACTTCTTGGTGCATTTTAAAAGAACAAGAAAGCCAATGTGAAGTATTTTGTATAAGGGTGTTATATGAAATTATTATTTTTTACCTCTAATGCTTAGTTTTGACTGCTAGTGTTTACAAAATGCGCCTGGCTAAACATAATGAGTCAATCAGTTGGTGCTCCAGATGTTTGGGGGAATATCCAGATGTTTGTGATCTTAAAAAAGGATATTTTCAAAACAAACATTTTATTTTCCCACTTTTCAGCTGCATGTGCTAGCCTAGCTATTATCAGACTTAACTATAATTTGCTTTTTAGTGTAAAATAACCTGAATCTTTTCACAGAGAAAATCTGATTTCAAAAATATAAACATTAAGTCACTTTGGAAACACTTTAGAAAATTTGAGTGGAAAGATTGGCAAACTTTTTCTGTCAAAGAGCAGATAGTAAATATTTTAGGCTTTGCAAGCCTAAAATCATTCTTGAAACTATACAGCTCTGCCTTTTGTAGAGTTGATAGGCGTGGTTGGATTCCAACATAGATTTATTTACCAAAGCAAGCAACAGTGGGCTGCATTTGTTTGGCCTAGGTCTAAACACACCGAAGATACTAGATATATTCTGTTTTGGGTAATAAGTAAACATCTGTCAACATAAATTCAGGAGAAGAAATTTCAAAATGGTAGCATCTATCACTGTTTAGTTGGCCTTGAAGATGTGCTGATTATGCTTCATCTTCCCTCACTTCCTTGTTCTCCCTTCTCTGCCCTCTTCTGTCTCCTGGGAGGCTGACCTTAACAGACTACATCACCACTGGACATTTGGGTGACACCAATAGGAGATGAGAAGCTAGAAGGAGGGAGAAATTCTTGCAACTTTGGAGTGCCTCTCCCAGACACAGATAATTCACTGCCTACCAAACCTGACTGCTGTGTTCTAAGGGAAACCCATACTGTGCACAAATCTTTCCCCTCTCCTCCAAACACAAGTGTCTTGCTTCTCTATATATTCTCTCAGGGCAAGCTTCCTGCTGATTGTCACTTAGAAAACAGCTGATAAATCTGCTAAGTATTGACTAAACCCAGGGTGTGTGGGTGGTGGATGTCTCTTTATTAGAGGACTCCAAGAAATACCTTAAAAAGTAAATAAGAAAGGAATTTATAAAGATGGTACCAAAAGCTGCCCTGTGGAAAATGAGGGCAAAAGAGCCATTCTGGCAATTCCTACCATAGAGAAAATTCATTATTCATAAGTTCAGCCTTGATACTGGCAATGAACCAAGACTTGGAGGCACAGGTTTGTTGTGTCATCTCACCAAATGCCATTAGGGCTTAACAAGTGGTGTAGTTTTTATTCACGTTTGGTACCACCTTTACTATCATTCTAGAGATACTTTATTTTTTTCTTTTAAGATTTTTTTTTTTTGATGTGGACCATTTTTTTTTTAAATGTCTTTGTTGAATTTGTTACAATATTGCTTCTGCTCTATGTCCCGGTCTCTTGGCCCCAAGGCATGTGGGATCCCAGCTCCCCAACCAGAGTTCGAACTCGCATCCCCCCACACTGGAAGACGAAGTCCCAACCACTGGACTGCCAGGGAAGTTCCAATTCTAGAGATATTTTAAATTATTCTCAATTGTCAGGTGTTATACTACCCATGATATAATTGAGAGATGATGAAGTAGAACTAAAGAGGTGATTTTTTTCATGGTATCTTAATGACATTTAGAGATATTACTGTTTTGACTAGGTATGTGTCTACAAAGAATCTGTTGGGAAAAAATCTCTTTAAAACTCTTTTAATGAGCCACTTGTACTTTTATAATTCCTGAAGTCCACTTCCTGGAACACTAATTCCTATGAGTCTCTGCAAAAGAGTCATGTTATAACCTGCTCTTAAAGGATCACAATGCACAGGAGAAGATTAAAGCCTCTGGGAAGTATTGGCAGTAACTAACCTGTTTAACTTTCTTCACTAAATGTTTCCCAAGCTTACTTAACCATGACATTTTATTTTGAACATGATTTATTAACACTCCATGGAACTTACTTTAGGAAATGCTGGTAAAAGGTATTAAGATATTTGGGCTTAATCACTAGGAAAACTGCTACTATTTCACTTGATTATTTTTGTCATCTATCAATTGATTTGAATATTTATTTAAAATTATTACCTTTGAACAGATTTATAAGGAAAAAATAATAAGGCATTTCCCAAATTTTCTGGTAAATAACTTTTGCCTGCCTCAAAGTGTTAGATCTGCTGAAGTCAGGTCACCAATAGTGCTTGAGAGGAAGTACATCTTACCTGTGTCCAACGTTCAACTCAAGTATCACCTCCACTTGGAAGCATTTCTGACCCATGATCCGGTTACTTGCTTCCTCCTTTGCATTTCCCTTACCACGGTTACTTGCTCCCTCCTTTGCGTTTCCCTTACCATGGCATTTACTAATCGTATTTATAGTCTGTGGCTTACTTATCTAATCCCACTCTCATGGATTATAAAATCCTTGAGGGTAGAGACTATAATTAATCTTCTTTGTTCCTAATATCTAACACAGTACTTGATTTTTAGTAGATGCTTAATAAAGTGGATTTTTTGATAATTCTACATGGTTTGAAGCTGCTATAGAAATAATTTGCATTCTCACTAGATATTGAAGCAGTGGTGTGCCAGAACTGGTATATACCAACTCATGAGAGCAGGTGGTCAAAACTGGAGGAATTTTGCCAGCCACTTGATTTCATATTAGTACCTTGATATCAGGCCATGGTGAGAGTATTTACAACATAGAAATTGGCAAAAGCTACAAATCAAGGCTTTTTCATTTTCTTGGAGAGCCAGTTGTTAAACATTTACCAGCATACCACTATATATGATATCTTTTATCATTTTTTTCATTAAATGGTAATTTAATAATAATAAAATAAAATAAATTTTAAACGTTTTAAAAGGAATGATTTTTAAATGAGTTGTTCTGTCTCCTCATTTAGATTGCAAATTATCTGGGGAAAGGGCCATTACTTTCTTTACCTTTATTGCCCCAGTGCCTAGGAACTTATAAGCACTGAATAAATAATTGTATGTGGAAGGAGTGATGTCCTAAACAGGCTTTGTGTTTTGAGGAGTAGCAGTGGGAGTGTCAAAAAGGAATGAAAAAAACAAAATCATGTTTTGAGTTGATCCTAACACTGAATTTTGTGTTCAGAATTTTGGGTGTACCATATATTATTTTTTCCTTCTGATTTTGTATTTATTCTCAAAATTTAACTATATTGAAAGAGTTATATTAAAACCAGTGACATAATCATAGCCACAAGTTTATAATCTCAGGGATACAGGATTTTATGGTGGTTGGACTACAGACAAAGATGTATTTTCACTGCTGCAAAACTGCAGCAAAATTAGCTGGAGTTGCAGGATTTCCTTATTTACCATTTAAAAAAAAACTACCTTAAAAGACTGTTAATTTCCAGTGATATTAATCAAGCTCAGGAACTAATTTATTGTGTGGAATGTGATGAGAATTTCAACAGGAGTTTTAGACCATAGGTGAAGAAAATGCTGCCTCTGCAATGTACCATGTAGTATTTCTGCTCATGCTGTTACAGATAAAATGAATCTTTGAAGCCAAAAGCATCTAAATCTAGGATTTCACCTAAGCAAAATACATATTCTAAAAATATTTTAAAAATAAGATATCTTTTACATACAGTAAAATATACAAATCCTAAAAGGAAAGCTTGATGAATTTTCACAAACATTTAAACCGCTGTTACCATCACCAGATCAAGATATAGGCATTTCCACCCTGCCAGAAAGTTCTCTTCTGCCCCTTCCCTGTTGATACCCATCCTTCTCATATTATCTTTATGACTTCTACCACAGTAGATTAATTTTGCCTGTAAAAGACATATTTTATGTCTATTTTTTTATTGTTAACAAATACATAAAATGGAATGATTACTATTTGAGGACTAGTTTGGGGCAAATGAATATAAAACAGATTAGTGATTATATATTTATTAATAATAATGATTAGATATCACTTTCAGGCATCTAGCCATGCTTTCTTAAGGTGATTTTTAAAATATCTTTAGGAACCTCTTAGGACTTGTCAGTTAGCTACTACAATTTTATTTACTCTGCCTACAGTTCACTTAAACAGCATAGCCATTCTGTATGAAGAACTTTTCATAAAAAGAAACATTTTTTATTCTTTGAGCTCATTGTTAGAGGACCAAGAGACCAAATTAGACAGACAATTCTGTCAAGAAGTTTATGATCTAATGTCTATAGGATGTACATATCTTTTATCATTCACCACTGCTTGCTTTATTAGGCTTTCTCTCCTAAGTAGTATGTTTAAAGCCAGCTGAGGATTGGAATCTGGTTCTCCACAACACTTACCCTATGGTTAGCTCAGCCTAGTCAAAAGAAAAAGAAAAGATGTTTCCTTTCACAGTGGGCCACAGGGATGTAGCCACAAAGCCAAATGCTCTTGCTCAAGTGGAACATTGTAGGCCCTGAACATATGGTTTCTGGGAGAAGCCTGAAGGGTGTGATTTTCTGTAATGTGTCTGCACAGACAAGATGGACTTCAGAGGCTGGAATGATAATAATTATACTTTGTATGGTCTAGAGTTTTCTTGCTTTCCAAGTTGCCTTTTTTTTTTTTTTTTGTGGTATGCGGGCCTCTCACTGTTGTGGCCTCTCCCACTGCGGAGCACAGGCTCCGGAAGCGCAGGCTCAGCGGCCATGGCTCACGGGCTCAGCCGCTCCACGGCATGTGGGATCTTCCCGGACCAGGGCACGAACCCGTGTCCCCTGCATCGGCAGGTGGACTCTCAACCACTGCACCACCAGGGAAGCCCTCCAAGTTGCTTTTGAGAAGGGGCAGAATGTGAATGGAATAAGTTCCTCAAGACAGCATTCTTATGGTGCTGCTTTCCTGGCCTGCTCTCCAACTCTGAACACAATTCTGTGTATAATTGTCAGCTGGGGTCCTGGCTAGAGATGGACTATACCCTCTGCAACTTTAATCCCTTCAGCAAATATTCCATACTGCCTATTGCTGTTGGCAGTCAGCATCCCACCTCACTATTCCCCTGGTGGAGTGTAACAAAAGCCTCATGAAAGAAAGGTTAATGATTTCTATATCTTCCCTTTACATTTAAAAAAAAATTATTAATCTATCCAAGAGACTCCTGTTTTCCTTCAAAGATATTTCATTCAGCCTAGTCCCCTAATATCCCAAACTTAAAACTGAAGTTAAAAAAATTTAATCTGAAATTTTGCCTAAATACAATTTCTCTTTTCTCCTAATTATTCTTTCAAACTTAATTTAAATGAACTCAATTAAACAAATATCTCTTGGGTTCTATTGTGTGCCTGGCACATATCCTGAGTCTTGGGGAAGCAACAACAAATAAGAAGCTCACAGTTTATTAGGCAGAGGTTCTCAGAGTGGCTGGGGTTACAGAGAAAGGGCAGACCTGGGAACATTTTTCTTTTCTTTCTTTTTTTAAAAAAATTCCCAGTGAATGAGAATTTTGAGAATCACATGTGGTGAATATTGTGGTGTGACTTTCTCTCCAGCCTCTATTTTTCTTTTCTTAGAAACTTCCCTGAATTTTCATTTTGGTAGACACAACGACTTCATACACCCCTGGCTCTAGGGTGAGGCATGAAGTTCAGGCTTAAAGTAGATTTTATATTCTCATGTTTGGATCTCAGTGATTGGTTAATGGTTGTACCACTGTAGGAAAGCCAGACTCAGAATGAGGCTAATACATTGAAGACTGAGACCTAGAAAGGAATGACTCCTTGATCAAACCAATCCTGAAGCCCACAGAAACCCTAGACTTTCTAGTTTCATTAGTCAGTAAATCCCTTTTATTTTTAAATTTGTTCTGTCTTAGGGTAAATATTAAGCTGCTATAACAAATAGACCAAAAAAAAAAAAAAAAGAAACCCAGAATTAGTTGCTAAAATAAGATGGTAGTTTATTTCTTTCTTGTGTTATAGTTTGACTTGACCATCTAAGGCTGAGGAAGCAGCTCTGCTCCATGAGGCTGTCCAGGGACCAAGAACTCTCCATTTTATTCCTCTGCTATCACTAGGATTACCTCTTTTTGGGGAATAGTTGAAGCTGGGTCACTGCCATGTCTATACCCCAGCCTATAGGAAAAGGGGAAAGAGAAGCTGGAGAGATATATCCCCAGTGTTTTCAAGACCAAAGCCTAGAAATGGCAAACGTTATTTCTATTCACATATTGGTCTAAATTTAATCACATGGTCCTATCAAGCTACAAAGCAGACTGGAAACTGTAGTCTCTATCTGCATGCCTAGCTAAAACTTGATTACTAAGCAAGAAGGGGGAGATAGATTTAGGAGACAACTAGCAGTGTGTCACACGGTTTACATCTAGTTTTCTGTTACAACATCAAAACTTCTGAGACATCATTATGATAAGAGGAGAAATTCATGTTAACATTTTTATGTAGTGAGGTAAATACTATAGAAACACAAAAAGCAAAGCATTTTTCCCCCCTTAGATCTTGCTTTAAGGATAAAAATTACAGATCTATGAAACTATTTGTAGGGCACATGTAAGCCATTAGAAGGTTCTTGGGGATGTCCAATAATTTTTATTTGATCCTTTGTCTCACAGTTCCCTCTATCCTGGTCTGTTACCTGCTTTTCATTCAGTTTTCTGCTTTACTTCAAAGTACAGTCTCCAAAATGGTCTTTTATTGAATATTTTGAGTTGTCTTTCTGAGCCCATACAAAACTAAAAATGTTTTCCAATTAATTGTTGCTTTTATTTGTTCAAACAAGAGTACGGAAAAAGTCAATGGCATTTATAGAAAGGTACTTCAACCAACCAAAAGTTGGTCAATATTTTTTACACTCTTTGGGCCATCTATGTGTAAAATGGCTCATTTTAGTAATATAATTTCATTTAAAAATCACAATAGTGGAATGTTTTAGTTAAAACCTGAGGAAACAATATTACAATTTTACTTGAAAAAATTTACTTCCTTTTAAAAAATGGTAGCATCCAAGAGCTTATAGATTTTTTAAGTAGGCTTTATTTTTTTTAAGATTTTATTTTTTTAGAGTAATTGTAGATTTACAGCAAAGTTGAGAGGAAAGTCCGGAGTTCCCATATACTCCCTGCTCCCACACATGCATGGCCTCCCTCTTTATCAATATCCCCCACCAGAGTAGTACATTTGTTGCAATTGATTACCCTGCAGTGACACATTATAAGCACCCAAAGTCCATACTTTATATTAGGGTTTGTTCTTGGTGTTGTACATTCTACAGGTTTCAACATATGTGTAATGACAAGTATCCACTATTGTGGTATCATACAGAATAGTTTCACTGCCCTAAAAATCCTCTGCACTCTGCCTGTTCATCCCTGCCACCCTCCTACCCCTGGCAACCACTGATCTTTTTACTGTCTACGTAGTTTTGCCTTTTCCAGAATGTCATATAATCGGAAATATACAGTATGTAACCTTTCTAGGTAAAGCTTCTTTCACGTAGTAATATGAATTTCAGTTTCCTTGAGATCAAGAGAGCTCAAATATAGCCATCCCCTTTTTTAATAGTCCAGCTAAAAATTTTCACTTGAAGTAATGTTTTTTCCATTTAAAATATTCCGATTCCACATCAGATCTAAAGTGAGGCTTTTAAAAGCTTTGGGGATTGATTACTAAAGTTTCTCAAGGAGCTGTTTTCTCCCTGTTGACCTCCACTATTTTATTTTCATACTTAATCTCGAAGATTTGCTTTCCTACTAAGGGAATTTCCCATGTAGCATCACTTCATTCTCTTTACAAATCCTATGGTTTATAGATACAAACATACACAAATATACATTTATTTACAAATATGTATATAATTTTAAATTTTAAGATTTTAGTATATTTAAAAAATGACAAGAAGTTTCCCTTTACCCAACACATCCTTAGCAATTAGGCCTATGGCTGTTGCCTTTTTTATTCATCTTCTGAAAAGTCTTTCTTAAAACAGTTATTAGTGCAGCAATAAGATGAGTTATGACAACAAGTAACAATACCTCCAGTATTTGCTAAAGAAAAATTTAGTAAAGAATCACAATTATTAATCAGTTAATGTCTTATTTGTTTACAAGATTCTGTGTAATGACTATATTATATATTGTATTGGCATGTCATTAAATTTAATTCATATTAATACAGAGGTAAAGAAGTAGAACTGTAAAATAAAATATTTATATTATCTGTCTGAATTCCAAGTTGAGATACTCATTTCATGCCATGTATTATTTGTTACCAATCAGAAATCATAACGTAGCATAATTTTATGTCTGGGAAATTGCAGAACTTTGAAGAAAAATATATTTCTTCTTAAGTTGTTTTCCTACATTGACATATAATTCTTAAATTCACATAGCATTTTGAAAGAGGTCTATTCATCTGTAAAATAGTTCAAAACATATACTTCCACTTTACAAATTCACTATTTCAATGTCAATGACAGATGCATTGAACATTGGTCAACAGTTTCAATGGTCTTCAAAGTAGGGCACCGCCACACCTTAATTGCTATGCAAATTGGTCCAGTGGTGTGTGGGGAGAAAATGTTAGAACATATATTTCTTGTTAACTTTTGAAAATCTGATCCATTTAAAATGGATTTTTAAGAATTTTTTTTTAAGAATTCTTATAATATATTTTTAAGAATTCTTATAATATATACAATATTAGTACAGGAACACATGTATGTTACTTATAAATAAATAATGGATGTACTGCTTCTTTTTTCCTAATAGTATTGCTCAGTTTAAAAATTTTGTAGACACTGTCTCTAGATATAAACTTCATTGTTCTCTTTTGTATGACTTTTACCTCATACAGTGCTTGACAGAGTAGAGATGCTCAGTAAATATTTGTGAATGAATAATTAATCAGAATGGGTAGAGAAGGGCCCCATGCATTACTTAAATCTGGGAATGCCATGGAAACAGGCCCAATATATAAGTAGGCAGAGTAAATGGTTTTTTTTTTTTTTTTTTTTTTTGTGGTACGCGGGCCTCTCACTGTTGTGGCCTCTCCCGTTGCGGAGCACAGGCTCCGGACGTGCAGGCTCAGCGGCCATGGCCCACGGGCCCAGCCGCTCCGCGGCATGTGGGATCTTCCCGGACCGGGGCACGAACCCGTGTCCCCTGCATCGGCAGGCGGACTCTCAACCACTGCGCCACCAGGGAAGCCCAGAGTAAATGTTTTCCAGACCTTTTTTTCAGGACACTTAGACTTAGTGATTGCTGTGATACTGCATTGCCCCAGGAAGCACAGAGCCTTCTAAAACGCATTCCCCCCCATTTTTAAACTTTATGCAGAATAAGAACAAAAATAAAAACAAATAAATAAACATAAGTGGTTGATAGGCTAGAATTCCGTTTGGACTTAATGAAGAGGAGATTAGGGAAGAATTTACTATTGACTCTAAAAATGTGGTAAGGGAGCAAAATGAGGTGTTGACACAGATAGAAAACCATATCTTCTGCTAATGTTCAAAGCCTAAACCTTAAGAAGGAATATAATTTAAATTTGTTATAGATCTTTATACCTTTAAGTTTATATAGGTTTCTTAGAGTCTTTAAAATTAAGTAATACGGAGAAATAGAAATTTAGGGGAGAGTTCTTTTTAGAAAGGAATGAGTGACTGCATAGCTTCTCATACAGAAATTATAGCCCTGCTGTTTAGGAGGGAATGCGAGTATTTTCTCAGGCACCTGCACTGTGGTCCTCAGCAAGGTGTAGGAAAGGAAGGAAATAAGATTGCTTATGTACAGTTAAACTTGATGATCAAAGCAGAGGACATATGCAAAGTAACTAGAAAGACAGGAGTCTTGGCTGTCCCCAGACTGAATGAATCACCATGTCCAAAGAAAGGCTTGCCAATAAGGTGGGGCTGTTCAGTCAAGGAGCACCCGCTGACCTAGCAGCTGGACTTCGTAGTGTTTGATCTCCAGTGAGTCCTGGTATAGTTACGGATGCAGGGAATATTACCAGTGAACTTTAAAGGGTGTGTTTTTGCTTTTTTTTTTTTTTGTTTAAAGCAAGACCTTCCCCCTTCTGAGGTTCAAGTTAGTGTTTCTGCCTGATCTGATTTCATCCCAACAAGGAGCCTTCTGAACAAAAGTCCTTTTTCTGATTTGGCTGCTCACAAGGGCTCACTTACAAGGAGAAAAATATACTGATTATATGAATTTGGGTTTTTCCTGATTCCTGTGATAGTGGTTTCTTAAACTAATTAAGTGGCTTCTGATGATGTTTGGGGTTCAAGCTGAGAAGGTGACCATGCTGAAGAGCCCAGCAGTCCAATCTAAGAGAGTTCTTACTCTGCATGAACTGGTGTCTTCTTCTAGTTCACATTCATTTTAGGAACCATGAATCTTGCTCAGGTCTTATCATTCCTCAGTGAGGATAAAAGTGAAATATTTGGCATTGCAAAATGTTGAAAGGCTGGACTGAATCCAGGATTTGTCTGTCCGATGAACCAGCCTTTGCTTAAAGAACTTAGCTTGGCTACCTCTTCTGTGCTCTCTCTCCCTTACCCGGGAAGGAATTTGAACACAAAGCACCGAGTCCTTTCACCTCTGTGTAAAAGAACAAAGAAACTACAAAAAACTTGAAGAATAACTTGGACATGTGTTATGAGTTTTCTTAAAAGGGTGGCACAGTTATTTCACACTGTGCATCATATAGCAAGCCACCCCCCCCCCACACATATCTATTAGCAGCTCTTCTTCTCCACGTTTTCACCCTTGAGCAGCTATTTAAAAATGAGTTTCTCTCCCCAGCCTTTCTCTGCAAGTAGTTCTATCACCCACATAGCCTGAATTTCAGTCCTCAGCCCAGACCCTTCCAAAATCCCACCTAACATCTGGCTTGCCCTCTCCTGAGAATAGTGCATTCCTCACGCTGAGCAGTCCCCCTGAGATGCTGGAGAAAAAAACCTTTTACCTCAGCTCAGCAGTGAAAACAAAAACCTCCTTAGAAATAGTCTTTGACATGATGTGTCACTTTTGTGTTAAAAATAAGCAAGTATCAGATGGATGATTTCTTACCTTAGCATAGGCACAAATTCTTTAAAAATATGAAAATAGCATATTGAGAGATTGATTATTCAAACCTTTGAATTTGGTAACAAATGACCCTATCACAGGAAAAAAGAAAAGGGCTTTGAAAAGAATTCCAAGGGATATTTGAAAGTATTTACTAATGAAGAAATAAAAGAATTGTATTTTTTTCTTTTTGCGGTACGCAGGCCTCTCACTGTTGTGGCCTCTCCCGTTGCAGAGCACAGGCTCCAGACACGCAGGCTCAGTGGCCACGGCTCACGGGCCCAGCCACTCCGTGGCATGTGGGATCTTCCCGGGCTGGGGCACGAACCCATGTCCCCTGCATCAGCAGGCGGACTCTCAACCACTGCGCCACCAGGGAAACCCAGAATTGTGTTTATTTTTGATATTACAGAGGTAATTGCTAGAAAAACCTTCCTCTTAATCTCAAGCCATTACCCAGGTTACTGTAGTTTTATTTTTTTATTTTTAATTTTTATTTTTTTGAGTTCATTCAGTCAAAATTTACTGAGCAGCAGCTGTGTGCCCAACATTGGGAATACAGCAGTGAACAAGATGGACACGATCTCTGCCCTCATGAACTTACAGTCTAGCAGCCAGCCAGCCAATTACATCCATAATTTTAACATTATTATTGTAATAAGTGCTCTGAAATAGGCATGGTGCTAAGAGAAGATTTAACAGAAAGTCTTGACCTGCATCAAGAAATCAGAAAAGGTCTCTTTGAGGAAGAAACACTTAGGATCAGCAAGGTGGGAAATGGAAGAGTGTTGTAAGCAGGGAGAACAGCCTGTGTGCCGGCTCTGAGGCAAGAAAACCTTTAGTGAACAGAAAGCCAGGGAAAAAAGAGGGATGATGCAAGATAGAGGCTGATTTATGCAAGGTCTTTGTATTTAGGACTTTATTCCAAAAGCAACTGGAAGCCACTGAAGAATCTGAAGGAGGAAAGTTAGGTGTTTAGGTTTGTTTTTCAGAGCTCACTCTGCTGTGTGTGGAGGACAGAGTGGAGTTGGGAGGACTGGTTAGGAAGTTATTGCAGCAGTCCCAGACCAGAGGTGATGATAACAGCTTCGAGAAAAGAAGATGGATTCCAGAGATGTTTAGGACATAGAATCTACTTGGAGAGTGACTGGGTGTGTGAGGAGAGGGATGTGTTTCTAGCAAGAGGTATTAAGGTAGGAAACTCTGGAAGAGGGATGAGTTTGGGCAGGTCCCATAGGCACAGGCCCTGTGGCTGGGGTTACAGCAATAGCATATTTGGTTCTCAAATAGTTTAGGGTTTAGTTGAGCAAACGAGATACACATGAAACAACTGCAGGTGGATACAGATGTCTCCACCTCTGTCCATGCCGTTCATAGTCAGCCCCTCAGCACACTCCTCTGCAGCCTACCCAGTGTCTCATAGGGGGCCACCTTCCACAAAGGTGCGCTTACATCTCCCTGCTTTTTTGCCTGCTACTGTCAAGAAATTCACCTGTGATTCTCATTCCCCTTCCCTGCTTAGGTCATAGGGGACCAAATCTGGCCACTGCCCTCCATGGTTGTCCTCTTTTGAACACCAGAAGTTTTCTGACTTAATTAGCACTTCTCTTTACATCACCTCTGTCAAGCCCCTCCTTGTAGAGTCACCATCTGGCAAAGTCAACCCTGTCTTCCTCATCTTCCCTTCAGAGGCCCAGGCTCATCATGAATATACATGCTGTTGCCTCCTTTTTGCTCCCCCTTCTAAATGGTCCCAATCCAAAAGCCCTTTCCCACTCTAATTTTCCTGGAGTCAGTATATACCCACCTCTTGGCCTCAGAAAAGTCAGAGGAAAGTTTTGCTATGGGATTAACCACGAAGTAGCCTCAATAGCTGTGACTCAGCTGACACATAGCCTTCCCTGTGTCCTCTCTGCCACTGCAGAACTCTGCTATGTCCCTTGCAAAGACAATAACTAAAAAAACAAAACAAAAAAGCACAACACCACAGCTGACTACACAATAGGCCTGTAGGTTCCCATTGTGCAGTGAGCCAGGGCATTGAGAAGAACATAGACTTTGGAATTGGGAAGACCTGGGTTTGCAATCTGGTTACTAACTGGTGTGCCTTTTGTGCTATTATATCTTACTAAGCTTCAGAATATTTATCTGTAAAATAGTGGCAATGGTATCTGTCTTATGGGTAGTTGTATTAAATGAGGTATATAAAGCACATAGCATAATATCTAGCCTGAATTACCTGGTGACCATTCACTTCCTTCATTCCTCTTGGGTTTCAGCTGCCAAATACTATTCAGAAGAGAGATTAGCCAGTTTTATATGGCCAGTGATAGACATTTCCTATTCCTGTCTTTGTAAATCCCGTCTTCCTGCAGCCACCCCATTTCCATCATTGCCAGAAAAGTTCTTCCATCCCTCATCCCTGTGTTGGACTTCTCTTTCTCTTACTATTGAAAAGTTCTGCCTGAGCTCTCTCTGACTATCCTCTTCTACATCTCCCTGATCTAAGATACTTTATTTTCTTGTATCAGTTCTAAAAATTAATTCACTTCTAGCATTCTTCCTAACTTTCTCAGACTAAATTGTAATTAACCCAAGGAATAGGACCTTTACACTTCAGTTGGGCATGGGAACCTCAGGCCAGCTCCCAGAGCAGAATGGAGGTCTAGGTCCAGGTACTGCCCTCCCCGCCCCATCCCCACCTCTTTTCCTACAGGGCACAGAAACAGCTAAACTCAAAATATGTCTTGAGCCTACGTGAGCATACATCTCCCTTTCTGTAGCTCTGTGAGGTCATCATTGAAGTACAGCAGTACTGCAGGTGTGTAGAGTGTACTATCCATATTGAGATAATCAAATTCTTCCTCCTCATTCCGGATGCCATTCTCTTCCAGGGTATAATCCATGTCAGGTTCTCCCCTTCATATTTCCATGTGTAGCTGGCAGCATGTGCAGCATAGGGGAGATAGCTGTGTAGGATTTCCCACATTGATTCCCGGGCCCCCACCTCCGGTGTGTGCTCTTGCGATGTGAGCGTGTTAATGATGCAGGTATTCCGGGTCTTGGCGGACAGCCGCCCCACCTCGTAACGCGACCCCTGCCACCAAGGCTTCCCGAAATCATTGGCCCAGTCCTCAAGGGGCAGCTGAGGCGGCACGTGCAGAAAGTAGCCCCGGGGGGTGCGGTATCTCAGGGAACCGGTTAGTGGATCTGTGTGCTTTGCCGATGTCTCTGGTGTCTGGATCAAACCAGTGGCTGATGTCCTGGCCCGCAACTTCCACGATGGGTTTCGGCAGCAGGTCTCCCTTGTACTCCTGTAATAACGGCGTTAGGTCGTACATGTTTCCCAGGTAAGACAACCCAGAGGTCTTCCGGCTGGTTATGTTGGGCCACCTCTGCTGGCGTGAAAGAGTGACGCTGAAAATAGTCAAAGTCTGGCCCGGCCACTAGGCCCCGGCGTGGCATGGCTCTTGCTCTATCTGTCACCGACTCCTTTAGTAGCTTCCTCGCTTTTCAGCATGCAGTCACTGCTGCATCCTCCCTCTCGTCCAGGAGCTAAGGTGAGCGCGTTTATCCACTCCAGGTTACTGTATTTTTTAAAAATATATTTAATTTGGAGGTCTTTTATATTTCTGACATTATAACTGTACTATGAGTTCATTGTACACAATTTTCCCCGCAACTTTAGAGATATAATTGACATATGGACTTGGAGATACATGTATATATTGCAAAATGATTACCCCATAGCATTAGCTAACAGCTTCATCACATTACATAATTACCATTTCTGTTTTGTGGTGAGAATACTTAAGATTTACTCTCTTAGCAACTTGCAGAGGTCCTTGTATTTTGTTTTTATCGTATTCTGGGGAAAACCACTTGGCTAGACTTGGCCCAATGTCAAGCCATGTGATGCTACATTTCTTGGAACTTCATTTTCTTCATCTGTAATGTAGGATTAATATTTGCCCTGCTATGGAGTTAAATGATATTATTAATATATGTGTAATAAGGAAAATTTTAACAACTGATACCACAGTCCTTCCTAGGGAGAAAGTTAAGGGACAGTTGCCTATATGCTAGAACATAAGGTGAGAGTTTGTTTTTTTTACCCTCAAAATTATTTATCCCTCCAAAAAAGACAGCAACCTTACATTCAAATCTCATAGGACATTATTTCAGTAGTATCATGTTGGAGGACAAAAACTATTCGCGGGGAAGATCAGCCTGAAACCACTTCAATCAATGTTAATTTCAGTTGTTTATAAAGGTCACTCAAGAGAATTGGTTACAAAAAAGGACACAAGGAAGTTTAACCCAGCTGTAATCATTATTCCCCAGTACAAGCTCTCACTTGCAAGTGTTGAATGTCATTGTAAATAAGGCTTAAAGGTCAATTTAAAAAGCAGAAAATTAAGTGGTTACATTATGGAGAACATAAATAACAGGTTGATTTTTATGGCTTGGGCTGACTGGATTCAGTATGCTGTACTTCAAATTAGTTAGAAAGAAATGAACTTCATGTGTTTTAGAGAACTGTGTTAGATGACTCAACAATGGCTCTATTGATGGCAAAGACACCTATGTCAAATATGAAGAATTTGTTTCCCCCAGTTCTGTGGAGCTCCTGCACTCAAGCCCTGCTGGCCTTCAAATGCAACTGCTTTGGGGATTCCTCCTCCGGATGCCAGACCCTCAGACTGGGGAGCCTGATGTGGGGCTCAGGACTCTCACTTTTGTGGGAGAACCTCTGCAGTCTCTTCAATAAATGGTGCTGGGAAAACTGGACAGCTACATGTAAAAGAATGAAATTAGAACACTCCCTAACACCATACAAAAAAATAAACTCAAAATGGATTAAAGACTTAAATGTAAGGCCAGACACATAAAACTCTTAGAGGAAAACATAGGCAGAACACTCTTTGACATAAAATTGCAGCAATATCTTTTTTGTTCCACCTCCTAGAGTAATGAAGATAAAAACAAAAATAAACAAATGGGACCTAATTAAACAAAATCTTCTGCACAGCAAAGGAAACCACAAACAAAATGAAAAGACAACCCACAGGATGAGAGAAAATATTTGCAAGCGAAGCGACCAGCAAAGGATTAATCTCCAAAATATACAAGCAGCTCATGCAGCTGAATATCAAAAAAACAAACAACCCAATCAAAAAGTGGGCAGATCTAAATAGACACTTCTCCAAAGAAGGCATACAGATGGCCAAAAAGCACATGAAAAGATGCTCAGTGTCACTAATTAACAGAGAAATTCAAATCAGAACTACAATGAGGTATCACCTCACATGGGTCCGAATGGCCATCATCAAAAAGTCTATGAACAATAAATGCTGGAAAGGGTATGGAGAAAAGGGAACCCTCCTACACTGTTGGTGGGAATGTAAATCGGTGCAGCCACTATGAAGAACTGTGTGGAGGTTCCTATAAAAGCTAAAAATAGAACTACCGTATTATCCAGCAATCCCACTCCTGGGCATACATCTGGAGAAAACCATACTTTGAAAAGGTACCTGCACCCTAATGTTCATTGCAGTGCTATTTACAATAGCCAGGATGTGGAAGCGACCTAAATGTCCATTGACAGTGAATGGATAAAGAAGGTGTGGTACATATATACAATGGAATATTACTCAGTCATAAAAAAGAATGAAATAATGCCATTTGCAACAACATGAATGGACCTAGAGATTACAATACTAAGTGAAGTAAGTCAGACAGAGAAAGACAAATATCATATGATGTCACTCATATGTGGAATCTAATTTTTTTTAGAAAGAAAAGAAACAAATGAACTTATTTACAAAACAGAAACGGACTTACAGGTATTGAAAAGAAACGTATGGTTACCAAAGGGGAAATGTTGCAGGGAGAGATGAATCAGAAGCCTGGGATGAACATATACACACACTACTATATATAACATAGATAACCAACAAAGACCTACTGTGTAGCACAGGGAACTCTACTCAGTATTCTGTGATAAGCTATATGAGAAAAGAATCTTAGAAAGAATGAATATATGTACATGTATAACTGAATCACTTTGCTGTACACCTGAAACTAACACAACACTGTAAATCAACTATACTCCAATTAGAAAAAAAGCAATATAGGTCCTCTATAATGCATTCTTTTAAGTATGATTGTGTGATTAAATTGGTAAATTCAATAATGTAAGAAGACATTATGACGGGTTCTTCTATATCAATCATTTATATACATATTTAAGTTGGCTAAAAACTCTTTAAAGGGGATCTTCTCTTTTGGAAAATACATTCTTGGGTCTCTTATGTTCAGGCATATTTAGTATCTTGGTGAGCATCTTGTTGGAGAACTTGTGACTCTGGAGATGGAGAGACAAGTTTGTTTACCCCTGAGGGAATGAGGCAGGAAGAGACAGAAGCAGGAAGCTAGAACCTACTGAAAGTATGGGGCAAGAATCTCCTTGGGGAGGACCTTCTGGATGGCAGAGGAGTAAGACATAGAGATCACCTTCCTCCCCACAAATACGTCAAAAATACATCTACATGTGGAACAACTCCTACAGAACATCTACTGAACGCTGGCAGAAGACCTCAGACTTTACAAAAGGCAAGAAACAACCATGTACCTGGTCGTGTGGCTGACAGGGTCTTGGTGCTCCAGCCAGGTGTTAGGCCTGAGCCTCTGAGGTGGGAGAGTCAAGATCAGGACATTGGTCCACCAGAGACCTCCTGGCCCCTCGTAATATCAATCAGCGAAAGCTCTCCCAGAGATCTCCATCTCAACGCTAACACCCAGCTCCACTCAACACCCAGAAAGCTTCAGTGCTGGACACCCCATGCCAAACAACTAGCAAGACAGGAACACTACCCCACCCATTAGCGCAGAGGCTGCCTAAAATCATAATCAGTTCACAGACACCCCAAAACACAGCACTGGACGTGGTCCTGCCCACCAAAAACACAAGATCCAGGCTCATCCACCAGAACACAGGCACTAGTCCCCTCCACCAGAAAGCCTACACAACCCACTGAACCAACCTTACCCATTGGGGGCAGACACCAAAAACAATGGAAACTACGAACCTGCAGTCTGTGAAAAGGAGACCCCAAACACATAAGATAAGCAAAATAAGAAGACAGAAAAATACACAGCAGATGAAGCAGCAAGGTAAAAACCCACCAGACCAAACAAATGAAAAGGAAATAGGCAGTCTACCTGCAAAAGAATTCAGAGTAATGATAGTAAAGATGATCCAAAATCTTGGAAATAGAATGGAGAAAATACAACAAACGTTTAACAAGGACCTAGAAGAACTATTTATTGTTCACAATAAATGAAATGTAAAATTCTCTAGAAGGGATCAATAGCAGAATAACGGAGGCAGAAGAACTGATAAACAACCTGGAAGATAAAATAGTGGAAATAACTACTGCAGAGCAGAATAAAGAAAAAAGAATGAAAAGAACTGAGGACAGGCTCTGAGAACTCTGGGACAACATTAAACACACCAACATTCAAATTATAGGGGTCCCAGAAGAAGGGGAGAAAAAGAAAGGGACTGAGAAAATATTTTAAGAGATTATAGTTGAAAACTTCCTTAATATGGGAAAGGAAATAGTCAGTCAAATCCAGGAATAATAGAGAGTCCCATGCAGGATAAATCCAAGGATAAACACGCCAAGACACATATTAATCAAACTATCAAAAATTAAATACAAAGAAAAAATATTAAAAGCAGCAAGGTAATCCCCATAAAGTTAACAGCTGATCTTTCAGCAGAAACTCTGCAAGCCAGAAGGGTGTAGCAGGGCATATTTAAAGTGATGAAAGGGAAAAACCTACAACCAAGATTACTCTACCCAGCAAGGATCTCATTCAGATTCAACGGAGAAATCAAAAGCTTTACAGACAAGCAAAAGCTAAGAGAATTCAGCACCACCAAACCAGCTCTACAACAAATGCTAAAGGAACTTCTCTAGGCGGGAAACACAAGAGAATGAAAAGACCTACAATAACAAACCCAAAACAACTAAGAAAATGGTAATAGGAACATACATATTGATAATTACCTTATATGTAAATGGATTAAAGGCTCCAACCAAAAGACATAGACTGGCAGAATGGATCCCAAAACAAGACCTGTATGTATGCTGTCTACAAGAGACCCACGTCAGACCCAGGAACACATACAGACTGAAAGTGAGGGGATGGAAAAAGTTATTCCATGCAAATGGAAATCAAAAGAAAGCTGGCGTAGCAATTCTCATATCAGACAAAATAGACTTTAAAGACTATTACAAGCGACAAAGAAGGACACTACATAATGATCAAGGGATCAATCCAAGAAGAAGATATAACAATTGTAAATATTTATGCCCCCAACATAGGAACATCTCAATACATAAGGCAAATGCTAACAGCCATAAAAGGGGAAATTGACAGCACAATCATAGTAGGGGACTTTAACACCCCACTTTCACCAATGGACAGATCATCCAAAATGAAAATAAATAAGGAACACAAGCTTTAAGTGACACATCAGACAAGATGGGTTTAACTGATATTTATAGGACATTCCATCCAAAAACAACAGAATACACTTTCTTCTCAAGTGCTCGTGGAACATTCTCCAGGATAGATCATATCTTGGGTCACAAATCAAACCTTGGTAAATTTAAGAAAGTTGAAATCATATCAAGTATCTTTTCCGACCACAACGTTATAAGACTAGATATCAATTACAGGAAAAAAAGTGTAAAAATTACAAATATATGGAGGCTAAATAATATACTACTAAATAACCAAGAGATCACTGAAGAAACCAAAGAGGACATCAGAAAATACCTGGAAACAAATGACAATGAAAACACAATGACCCAGAACTTATGGGATGCAGCAAAAGCAGTTCTAAGAGAGAAGTATATAGCAATACAATCCTACCTCAAGAAACAAGAAAAATCTCAAATAAACAACCTAACCTTACACCTAAAGCAACTAGAGAAAAAAGAACAAAAAACCCCAAAGTTAGCAGAAGTAAAGAAAACATAATGCTCAGATCATAAATAAAGGCAAAAGAAATGAAGGAAACAATAACAAAGATCAATAAAACTAAAAGCTGGTTCTTTGAGAAGATAAACAAAATTGGTAAGCCATTAGCCAGACTCATCAAGAAGAAAAGGGAAAAGACTCAAACCAATAGAATTAGAAATGAAAAAGGAGAAGTAACAACTGACACTGCAGAAATACTAAGGATCATGGGAGATTACTACAATCAACTATATGCCAATAAAATAGACAACTTGGAAGAAATGGACAAATTCTTAGAAAAGCACAACTTTATGAGAGTGAACCAGGAAGAAATAGAAAATATAAACAGAGCAATCACAAGCATTGAAATTGAGACTGTGATTAAAAACCTTCCAACAAACAAAAGCCCAGGACCAGATGGCTTCATAGGCGAATTCTGTCCAACATTTAGAGAAGAGCTAACACCTATCCTTCTCAAACTCTTCCAAAATATAGCAGAGGGAGGAACACTCCCAAACTCATTCTACAAGGCCACCATCACCCTGTTACCAAAACCAGACAAAAATGGCACACAAAAAGGAAAACTACAGGCCAATATCACTGAAGAGCATAGATGCAAAAATTCTCAACAAAATACTAGCAAACAGAATCCAACAGCATATTAAAAGGATCATACACCATGAGCAAGTGGGGTTTATCTCAGGAATGCAAGGATTCTTCAGTATACACAAATCAATCAATGTGATAAACCATATTAACAAATTGAAGGAGAAAAACCATATGATCATCTCAATAGATGCAGAAAAAGCTTTCAATGAAATTCAACACTCATTTATGATAAAAACCCTCCAGAAAATATGCATAGAGGGAACTTACCTCAACACAATAAAGGCCATATATGACAAACCCACAGCCAACATCATTCTCAGTGGTGAAAAACTGAAAGTTTTTCCACTAAGATCAGGAATAAGACAAGGTTGCCCACTCTCACCACTCTTATTCAACATAGTTTTGGAAGTTTTTGCCACAGCAATCAGAGAAGAAAAAGAAGTAAAAAGAATCCAAATTGGAAAAGAAGAAGTAAAACTGTTACTGTTTGCGGATGACATGATACTATACATAGAGAATCCTAAAGATGCTACCAGAAAAGTACTAGAGATAATCAATGAATTTGGTAAAGTAGCAGGTTACAAAATTAATGCACCAAAATCTCTTGCATTCCTATACACTAATGATGAAAAATCTGAAAGTGAAATTAAGGAAGCACTCCCATTTACCATTGCAACAAAAAGAATAAAATACCTAGGAATAAACCTACCTAAGGAGACAAAAGACCTGTATGCATAAAACTATAAGACACGGATGAAAGAAATTAAAGATGATACAAACAGATGGAGAGATATACCATGTTCTTGGATTGGAAGAATCAACATTGTGAAAATGACTCTACTACCCAAAGCAATTCGCAGATTCAATGCAATCTCTATCAGACTACCAATGGCATTTTTCACAAAACTAGAACAAAAAATTTCACAATTTGTATGGAAACACAAAAGACCCCGAATAGCCAAAGTAATCTTGAGAGAGAAAAACGGAGCTGGAGGAATCAGGCTCCTGACTTCAGAGTATACTACAAAGCTACAGTAATGAAGACAGTATGGTCCTGGCACAAAAACAGAACTATAGATCAATGGAACAAGGTAGGAAGCCCAGAGATAAACCCCTGCACATATGGTTACCTTATCTTTGATAAAGGAGGCAAGAATATACAATGGAGAAAAGACCGCATCTTCAATAAGTGCTGCTGGGAAAACTGGACAGCTACATAACAAAGAATAAAATTAGAACACTCCTTAACACTGTATACAAAAATAAACTCAACGTGTATTAAAGACCTAAAGGTAAGGCCAGACACTATAAAACTCTTAGAGAAAAACATAGGCAGAACACTCTGTGACATAAACCACAGCAAGATCCTTTTTGACCCACCTCCTAGAGAAATGAAAATAAAAACAAAAATAAATAAATGGGACCTAATGAAACTTAAAATGTTTTGCACAGTAAAGGAAACCATAAACAAGATGAAAAGACAACCACCAGAATGGGAGAAAATATTTGCAAACGAAGCAACTGACAAAGGATTAATCTCCAAAATATACAAGCAGCTCATGCAGCTCAATATCAAAAAAACCAAAAAACCTAATCCAAAAATGGGCAGAAGGCCTAAACAGACATTTCTGCAAAGAAGATATACAGATTGCCAACAAACACATGAAAGGATGCTCAACATCACTAATCATTAGAGAAATGCAAATCAAATGCAAAATCAAAACCATGATGAGGTATAACCTCACACCGGTCAGAATGGCCATCATCAAAAAATTACAAACAATAAATGCTGGAGAGGATGTGGAGAACATATTACCCTCTTGCACTGTTGGTGGGAATGTAAATTGATACAGCCACTATGGAGTACAGTATGGAGGTTCCTTAAAATCTAAAAACAGAACTACCATACAGCGTAGCAATCCCACTACTGGGCATATACCCTGAGAAAACCATAATTCAAAAAGAGTCATGTACCACAATGTTCACTGCAGCTCTATTTACAATAGCCAGGACATGGAAGCAACCTAAGTGTCCATTGATAGATGAATAGATAAAGAAGATGTGGCACATATATACAATGGAATATTACTCAGCCATAATAAAAAATGAAATTGAGTTATTTTTAGTGAGGTGGATGGACCTAGAGTCTGTCATACAGAGTGAAGTAAGTCAGAAAGGAAAATAACAAATACTGTATGCTAGCACATATATATAGAATCTAAAGAAAAAAAATGGTTCTGCAGAACCTAGGGTCAAGACAGGAATAAAGACGCAGATGTAGAGAATGGACTTTAGGACACTCTCTCACTTCATCCCAGCTTACCCTTCCCCCTCCCCATGTCCTGGCATGGGTATGTATACACTACCAAATGTAAAATAGATAGCTAGTGGCAAGTAGTCGCATAGCATAGGGAGATCAGCTCCGTCCTTTGTGACCACCTAGAGCGGTGGGATAGGGAGGGTGGGAGGGAGACACAACAGGGAGGGGATATGGGGATATATGTATATGTATAGCTGACTCACTTTGTTATTACAGCAGAAACTAACACACCATTGTAAAGCAATTATACTCCAATAAAGATGTTAAAAAAAAAAAAAAAAAAAGAATCTCCATGGGGTGAAGAGCCAGTGCACATTCCCAGTAATGGAGAGACTGAAGGACAGGAAAGAAGCAGAGAGGAATATGTTCATATGAAATTACTTGTGTGCTTCAAGATAAGCCCTTCCAAATCTTCCATCAGGCATAATCTTCAGAAAATTCTATACACTTTCACATGCTTTGGGAGAGCAAAATTTTCTGGGCGACTCAAGAGGGGCATGTTTTTCATCTGAGTTAACACTGGGACTGGGTCAGAAGGAACCTGGAGGCCAACATGCCCTTAAGAATATAGATTATTCCTTGTTCTCTTGCCTTGTACTTTTGGGAAACTTGAGGAAGGCTCAGAGATGTCACCAAGCAGAGGTCAGATCAGTCTCTCCCAGACTCCATGGGAAGGGGGCCCAGATGACATGTGGACCATAAGCATGAGAGTTGGCAACACTAATGCACTTCATAAAGTTAAGACTATGTTATTATTTAATTTAATTATTATTACTTTGTATCGAGCAACTTGTATCAAAAATTTAACTACTTCTGATACAAATACAATGGAGTATTTTAAGTGTCCTACTCTGACTTAAAAATATAATGTTTCAGACCCTTTGTATTTTTATAGCTCAGATTAATTTTCTCTTATCTCATTTGAGGCCTATTTTCAAAGAAAAAATATATTTGAGTAATCGATTGTTAACTTGGAAATAAGTACTTTATTAAATAAGAATCCATGTTTTTATTGAAGTAAAACCTGTCACTGAGTGAGTTTGAATCTTCCTCACTTTGTTTTTACATGAAATGTAAGTGTTCTTGCTAGAGTCACACAGTTGCTCAATTTTTCTGTATTTGATTTTGTAATTTAGTTATTACCTTCATTTTACAAAGAACCACGTTAGAAGTTCAGCTTTATTATTTATGTTACCAGAGAGCTTTTCTCAAGAATATAAATACTAGGAGTAGCAAATATCTGGCTCATAGCTCAGATGAGACCTTGAGGGGACTTCCCTGGTGGTCCAGTTGGGTAAGATTCCATGCTCCCAATGCAGGGGTCCCGGGTTTGATCCCTGGTCAGGGAACTAGATCCCGCATGCATTCTGCAACTGAAGTCCACATGCATGCCCCAACTGAAGTCAGCATGTGGCAACTAAGAAGTCAGCATGCTACAACTAAAGATCCCTCATGCCGCAACTAAAAAACAAACAAAAAAAAGATTCTGCATGCCACAGTGAAGATCCCGCGTGCTGCATCTAAGACCCAGCGCAGCCAAAATAAATAAATATTGAAAAAAAAAGACCTTTAGGAAAATTACTTTTAAAAATTAATGGGGGGTTTCCCTGGTGGCGCAGTGGTTGAGAGTCCACCTGCCGATGCATGGGACACGGGTTCGTGCCCCGGTCCAGGAAGATCCCACATGCCGCGGAGCGGCTGGGCCCGTGAGCCATGGCCGCTGAGCCTGCGCGTCCGGAGCCTGTGCTCCGCAACGGGAGAGGCCACAACAGTGAGAGGCCCGCGTACTGCAAAAAAAAAAAAAAAAAAAAAAAATTAATGGGAAAAGCATTAGCTTCAAGAATCATAACTTTTTAAAAGTCAACAAGATTGAATTAAAGTATGTTCTAATTTTATTCTAAAATGATCTTCATATATTTCTGGTTTCCATAACAATAAAAAAGCTTTCATCCTTTTTGTTATATGAAAGTGGCATTTTATAGGCTTTGGTAAGGAAAGCAGTTATATGAAGTTACTTCTGTTAGTAAATTTTGCTAAATTGGTCAGTCTTGTTTGAGCCATTTAACTTCTTACATCATTTTAAGTGTGTTATCTGTTTTGAAAGCAGGCATCTAGCTTATCCTTGAAAAAAAATTAAGTTAAAATCTGAATATGCTTTGCAGTTTACTGTCCTGTGCAGTAAGGACTTATTTTTGAGGATGTTTAAGATGGAGGAGTGGGGAGGAACAGGATGCCACTTTTTTAGTCACAAAGGATTTTTACTGTGATCCTTGTGTTTCTTGTTATCTTGGATCTATTTCTGTAAAACTTGTAGCTTTACAAAACTTGTAACTATTTTCTAAAAAAGAATTTGAGGCCTAACTGCTGATATGTAATTATAGCGGTATTATTATGTCTTTTGGTATAATCCACTATAATCAAAGCTGTGTACTCCCTGATTATATATCCAATTGTTCTACCAACCATGAAACAGTTGCTAGGAATGTTCTTGAGAACCAATTTTGCTTCTCCTTATCAGTCCTTCATAAAATCTGCTTCTGCATTTACTGTAAAATCTTGAAGACCTTGTCTCTCAGAAACTCATTATCTTCCATACATATAAAGCTTCATGTGAGGAGTTTCTTTTAGACTTTAGTTCTGAGGTTCCAACTTTCCATACTGAAAGAAAATGAGAGGTCAGAGAGAGGCAACTCGACAGAAGCAACTCAAAAAAGAATTAAAAACAAAAATGTCCTTGGCCAACCTTGTTTATATTTTTGTTCTTCCCACTGGGAAACTCATTTGTTCATCCCTGAGGACCCCATATTGTTCTCGGGGTTGGAGTAGCATTTGTAATCCCAGTTTCACCTGTTTCACACTCCATTTCCTGTGCCTATGGCTGACATTGTTAGTTAATTTGGGTATTAGAATCCTCATGACCTCAGAATCCTCATCAGTAAACAGGATTGGCAGCCTCTCTCAAGCGATCATAGTTGGCTTGCAAGATAAAATCCATATGTCATCTTTAGTTTAGAAGGTATGACTGACAATTCCCTTTTAAACGCTTTTATTGATGTTTGTGTGAAAACATTGAAACCTTCTTGTTAGATTTATAAATGATGTCATGGTGTGAAGATTGATTGTTATGAGAGCAGTTTAGTGTTGTGCAAAGAACAGTGGTCTGGGTACCAGTCCAGACTTTGACCTTTCTGTGTGACACTGCACAAATTACCTTCCTTCGTCTGTCTGCTTTTCCCTTTTGGAAAATGGCTATCATAATGTACCAGTTAAGTCTGCAGTTAGAATCTAATTTAATACTGGATGTGACAACCTTTGTAAAATGTCTGATGATATACACATGGAAGTCAGTGTTATTTTTATGTTTTCTTTGAAAAACTGTGAAACAAGCATATGTTTTGCTCTTTTGTCTTAGTCTGTTAGGGGTGCCATATCAAAGCACAACAGATATTATCTAAGTAGAGCTTCAGTCAAACAGACCACTCACCTCTAACAGACGGCTGAAGCAGTTTAGTCCATTAGTCACAAAGAGCTGGAAAATTTCCCTCCTTTCCTATTCCCCACCCCTCCACTTCCCTGTCCCCTCTTCCCCTTCTTTGTCTTCTCTTTCTCCACTTTCTTCCTCTGCCCCAACTTCTTCTCTTTCCTCTAGGATGTTTTAAGGGAACATTTGGCTAAAGATTAGGGAAGATTCCCTTCTCTATGCCAGGCCTCAAATAAATTAATAAACTCTTTTTATACAGCAATAGATAAAAAAGTTCAAAATGCCAAGAGACAGTCATCAGTCAAGGTTTTGAATAAAGTTGCTTATTTATATACTTAAGAAAAGGTGAGGTAATAGTCAGATGTCACCTGCACTGGTTTCACAGCCCTGACAGATGAGGCTTTGCTTCTTCCAACTGTTTCAAAGATCTGAGAAACCTATCCTAGGAAGGAGAGATCCAAAGGGGGTCATCCATGGTCAAGATCCATGGCACAGTCTGGTCACTCTTCCTCCTGCTTCAGAAGAGGTATCTCTCCCTTTCAGACCCAAGAAAGATAATTGACAGTGAGGAAATCATCAGTAACTTTCCTGTTCTCATTTGTGGTGATGAGAGGCCACCTTTCTTTTCTCTCTGACAAATTTACAAGGTCAGAAGCATGCAAAATTGCTGAACAAAGGACAAGCTATAAAGCATATTATGCTTTTGCTCTTTGCCCCTTGTTTTCACTTATGTAAATTACCTTGTGGGAATGGGCCAGGTTAAGCTTGCCATGTCAGGCTTTCCTAGAGAGTGGATACCCATCGCATGTGCTCAAAGACTGTGCAAGATCAGGACAGTCTCTCTGTGTGCTTTATGAGACTAGGCAATAATCTGGAAAATGAAAGAAAAAGAAATAGAAACATCCCATTTAGAGCTGTGTAACAATGGAATAGGTTCCTTCACAAAGCAGTGAAATTCCTGACACTGTAAGTATTGAAGAAGGGGTGGGTGCAACTTCTAGAGACATGTCAGTAGAGTTCTCCTCTACTTTGGCTCAAATGACATCTGACTGTTCATTATAACTCTAACATTCATGGATCTTCTGGTTCTGTATGACATCTTAGCAGGGGACAGAGACCACAGGCAATTGAAATATAGAGAAGCAGTTGAGGAAAACAATATTGAGTATGTAGAGTATAAGATTATATGAGTTATGACTGTAAGTGCCAGTTCTGGCCACAGAAATTCATCAATACCAACACACAAAGGCTGCCTACTGTCAGTGAGGGCCACCTTAGCTTTCCAACACGTAACGTATTAGGTTAGCCTAATTTGCATATATCCAATAATACCGAGAGTGTGAAGAGAAGTAATTCTGGGTGAAATAGTCACAGAATAGGAGCACCTCACCACAGAGAGCAGAACCCCAGGCTTCCATGGCTGGATGGCCTTGCTTCCTCAGCAGGGAGCCATTGCTCTGTTTTCCACACACTTGAAAGTTGAGGCTCTGGATCCCACTTGACTCTGACAATACAATTTGCTCCATGACAACAGCCAGACAATTTCCTGGGAGAGAGAAAGCATTCATACCTACAATGACCCAATGAACCAATGGACCAATGCAGCTACCCACCTAGAGACCTCACCCCTCAGGAATGTATGTGTGATGGAGGGAGGTGCGCGTATTAATGGAAATGGCTCTACATTTGTAATTCGTAACAACTCTAAGAGAAGTTAGATTCCACTTAGTACATCAAGGCCATGGATGTTACACTGTCACTGTACATCTGACCCACCAGGAGCTTTTAGGGAGTAGTTTCAATATCTCAGTTCTTTGGGGTTTTTTTCCAGAGAGTCCCCCACTCCAAGATTAGACTCTTCTGGAAATGAGAGGACCCTATTGATTATATTAACCATGGCAAGTATTGCTCACCCCCAGACCCACTCCTGTGAGGCAAAAAGGCCATCATTGATGGATCTGGGGAGTCCCACTCTGGCTGATTCTGATGATGGTAGGACTGAACAGAGGCATTAGGAACTTTTGTCTTGCCAGTGGTGGGTGGAGTTGGATTGGACGTAGTTTTAGGTTCAGGATTCAGCAAGCCTTGGGCCTCCACGTACTGAAAGCTCTGGCCTTCCATGCTGGTCAGTCCCTGCACTAAGGGTCTGGTCAAAGTCAGTACTTTTTCTGCCTCAATTTTCTCTTCAGCTTTCCAATTCTCTAGGGGCCTATATACTCCAGTATAGCCCTTAAACCTGGGCAGAAAGGGCCCCCACCCTGAGCCCTGAACTCTGGACAGCCTGAATATCAGACATATCAAACTGCAAAGATTATGAGAATGTTTTTTGGATGTTTGGTAACTGATGGAACAAATGGGAGTTATAAGAGAGGAATTTATGAGCTGAACTGGGCGTCCATCCAGCCCAGAAGATGCAGGGCTGAGAACCCTCGCCTGTAAATGTGGTGGTGAGGGTGGGAAGGGGTGGGTAGAATAAAATCACAGCCTCTGCCTTGGGGAACCAGGGAGAGGGAGTAGCTGCTTTTTATTTGAAGCTGGCTGCTATTTATTCAAAGTGGCATCTATGCAAACTGGATTCCATAGATAACTGTACTCCCTCCTTCTTTTTTGGGAAATGCTAAAAATTCTGAGAAGAAAAAGTTCATTGTGGGAAGGAGAACTGGGCCCCCTTCAACATTCTGGGGATCTTTTCTGGATCACTGGGCCTGGGCCCAGTTTCTGCACTGCCCTGCCCCACCCCAGCTAATCTGTGCTGGACCAGGAGAGAGGACTCATCCTTCAGCCGTCAAGGCTCTAGGGTAATACCTGGGATACCGGTGGGAGAGGAGGTGCCTTGGAAGAGAATGTGGACCACACACTACACTTTTGCCAGTCCCTTGTGCTGGGTTACATGAGGGGGATTGGATTCTGCTTCTGAGAATCACGTCATGGTCTGGGATCTTACTCAGTAAACTGATTATCTGGAAGGACAGTGCTACTCCCTGCTCTTCTGGGTTTGAGCTGAGTTGCCTAGGAACTTATGCTGCGATGTCCTTCCTCCCTAGAATACCCACCATCATAACATCACCACCACAGCTACCACGTTGGGTCATCTTGGATAACTTAGTTAGCCTGAGCTAATCCCCAGTTTGCCTTGGGATGTTGGATATTAAGTAAAATCAATTCTCCCTTAACCCCATTTCCTCCTAGGCCTGATTCCCTGGTGAAAAAAGATTTCAGGCCAGGTGAAAACTGTGGGTTAGTCACTGTAGTTATTTTTCTGGGGCTACCATAGCAAAGTACCATAGACTGGGTAGCTTAAACAATAGAAATTTATTTTCTCAAAATTTTGGCAGCTAGAAATTCAAGATAAAGGAGAGTTGGCAGGGTTGGTTTTTCCTGAGGCCTTTCTCCTTGGCTTGCAGATGGCTGTCTTCTCACAGTGTCTTTCCTCTGTGGGCCCCCATCCCTGGTATCTTTCTCTTATAAAGACAGCAGTCATATTGGATTAACATCCACCCTAATGATTTAATTTTCACTTAATTACTTCTTTAAAGATCATATATCCTAATACAGTTACATTCTGACGTATTAGAGGTTAGGACTTAAACATATATAAACTTTGGAGGGGATGCAATTCAGCCCATAACTGTCACTTATTGACTGTGTGACCTTGGAAAAGTTATTCAATCTTTCTAAGTCTCAGTTTCTACAGTTATAAAGTGGAGAAAGGCATAACCACCCTATGAAGTTATTATGAGAATTAAACATATAGTATATGTAAATAACCAAAATGATCCTTGGCATTCCAGAGACCCTGGGATGCCAGCTTGACTACTGTGGGGTGCCTGAATGTGTGATTAACAACTCCGCTAATTCAAATCACTCATACTATGGTGCCTGTGTGTGTATATGTGAATATGGGTAGAAAACACATGACTTCTAAATACCCACTTATGGGCTTCCCTGGTGGTGCAGTGGTTAAGAATCTGCCTGCCAATGCAGGGGACACGGGTTCGAGCCCTAGTCTGGGAAGATCCCACACGCCGTGGAGCAACTGAGCCTGTGTGCCACAACGACTGAGCCTGCGCTCTAGAGCCCGCGAGCCACAACTACTGAAGCCCTTGTGCCTAGAGCCCGTACTCTGCAACAAGAGAAGCCACTGCAATGAGAAACCCACGCACCACAACGAAGAGTAGCCCCCGCTTGCCGCAACTAGAGAAAGCTGGCACACCGCAACAAAGACCCAACGCAGCCAAACAAACAAACAAAAAAAGTTCACCATTAAATAACCATTCATGTATGTGCCTTTCTAGTGTCTGACACAAGTATTTATAATTTAGTTTGAAAAAAAACCCTATACAATTTCAGAAATGAAAGTTACAGTCAAATTCAGGTGTTAGAAAATGAAGGAAAGCCTGTTTTCACTTTGGTGCAGTTTTTTGTTTTTCTTAATCTTTCGACACTTTAACTTTGGAGTAAAGCAATTCAAATTATGTTCCCTAATGGTCTTTGGTGTGCAGTTTACAAATTGAAGAAACAGAATGAAACAGAAGAAAGAATCTACCATTGGTATAATAGGTTTCATTTTTCTTCTTTCTCTTTTAACATATTGTTTTTGAAGTAGATCCCCCCAGGAATAGAATTTCCTTCATGAAAGTTGAAATGAAACTGAAGAGCTCTTCACAAAGAGAAGGCTGTGTGATTCCAAATATGGTTTCCATTCATCTCCATAATGAGGATGAATTTTCTGTGACATCACTGAGAAATGTGGGCATAACGGCTGGCGTTATCAAATAGGGCAAGGTCCATCTCAAGGAAAAACAACAACAAAGAGAAAATGACCAACAAGAGAATTTGCTTTTCCTTAGTGCCCTTTGCCATGCAGAGCTGGTAATTCCCGGAAGCTCTGGTCAGAGGCTTGTCTGGGGACAGGGCTGAGCTGAGTCCATTCTAATGTAGGTCTTCAGAACAGCTTAGGAGGAGTGGTCAGGCCCAAAGGGCCCCTGCACCCTGAATTCGAGGGTGAGGGAGAGGTGTTTGGGCCTGAGGAAGAGTGTTTCACTCCATGGGCATAAGCACATGGGGGAGGCGGGGAAAGGAGGCCTTGTACTGCTACTTTGATGTCTTTCTGTAAACAGCGTGAGGGTATTTTCAGGACATCTTGAACTTGTTTTTGGAAGTCTTTTCCCATTGTATCCAGTGAGATAGTTCTGTTGCCCTGGCAGCTAGTCTGAGATGTGCAGGTAGCTTTCTAAATGCCCTTATGCTTTCTGTCTATTTTTCCCATCTCCTTGACAGTCCCAGACCCAGGCTTCCTCACTGGTCTCCCCAGCCTTTCTCAAATCCATGCTTCACACTGCAATCAAAGTGTCCTATAGATAAAGCTCCAAATCCTTTCTATATCATGTAGCAATGCCAGATAAAATACAGGATGCCCAGTTAAATTTAAATTTCAGATAAACAAAGAATAGTTTTTTCAATACTTGGAACATACTTATGCGACAGTGTTACTTGTTATTTATCTGAAATGAAAGCTTACCTGAGCATTCTGTATTTTTATATGCTAAATTTGGCAGCTCAGTGCCCTGCATACTCTGGCCTAACCTTGCTTTAACCTCTTTGGACTTTGAATATTACAAGTTTTCTCTGTTGCTCAGCTGTTTCCAACTCACCCAATAAGGCTGCTTAGTCTGGATTCCCCAGAGCAGACCCTGTGACAAGGACTGGAGGGAAAGCACTTTATCAGAGAAGCAGAGAAAACACTGGTAAGGAGTGGGTAAATGACACAGGGAAAGGAAGCCACTGCCCACAGTGGGGGATTGGAGCTAAATCCCTGGGGAAATTCTGGGAAACATAAAACACACTTAGAATTATCCCACCTGAGGGAAGAAGGAACTGAGGTGTTTTCATATTAGCTGCACCACTCTGTCATTGGTTGAGGGCTGCTCTAGGGGGTATTAGTCCTCTCAAGCTTTTTACCAGCATTTCCCAAGAGAGGGAAGAATGGCCTTCTGCTGCCCTGGAGGAAAACTATCAGGTGGAGATGCAGATATAGGCAGGTGAAAGTGCCCTGAGAACAAGGCAATTTTCAAGCCAAGGGACATAGACAAGGCAGCCACAGCCCTGCTGTACAGATAGTGCTTTTCCTCTTCTAGGTCTCTTTTCTTTGCTACTCTTAGACTCCTCTCATCTCCCCAACGCCTTTTGTCCTATTCCCTCTGTAGTATTTAATCTAGATGTCACTTCTGGAGGAATTTTTCCCACCCCCATGCCCACCCACTCTTAAACCCAAAATTCAAATACTCCCCATATCCGTGTGCTAACTTCTATTACAACTCTTAGTAATTTTCTTTTCTTTTTTTTCTTTTTTTTTTTTTTTGTGTGTGTTACACGGGCCTCTCACCGCCATGGCCTCTCCCATTGCTGGGCACAGGCTCCGGACGCGCAGACTCAGCGGCCATGGCTCACGGGCCCAGCCGCTTCGCGACATGTGGGATCTTCCCGGACCGGGGCACGAACCCGTGTCCCCTGCATCGGCAGGCGGACTCTCAACCACTGCGCCACCAGGGAAGCCCTTCTTTTTTTATTTTTAACTGAAGTATAGTTGATTTACAATATTGTGTTAGTTTCAGGTGTACAGCATAGTGATTCAGTATTTTTGCAGATTATACAAGATAATGATTATAATTCCCTGTGCTATATAGTATATCCTTGTTGCTTATCTATTTCATACATAGTAGTTTGGATCTTTGTCTCTATCTCTTTTATAGAAAACAAACCACAAGTTTGTTTTCTATATCTGTGAGTCTGTTTCTGTTTTGCATATATATCCATTTGTATTATTTTTTAGACACATAAAAGTGATATCATAGAGTATTTGTCTTTCTCTGTCTGACTTATTTCACTAAACATAATATCCTCCAGGTCCATCCATATTGCTGCAAAAGGCAGTATTTCACTCTTTTTATGGCTGAGTAATATTTCATTGTGCATATACACCACATCTTCTTAATCCAGTTATCTGTTGATGGGCACCTGGTGCTACTTTTCAGCCAATTTAGTAATGAGTATGTGTCAAAGTTTCATCACAACTTTGCTGCAAGGAAAAAGTCTATGAGTGTGTATGCTGGTTAAAGATTCTTTCTTGGTAAGGAATTTTATAGTCAAAAGAATGATTGGGTAGTTATTGTTGAATCAGATCAAAAAGAAAAGAATATTTGGTAAAATTTTATCAAACTTTTGACTGACAGTCATCAGGATGATGGGTTACTTGATTCCCCAGAGCAACTTTTTATCTATTAAAATTTGTAGGGATATTATTTAAAAATTAATCAGAAGTAATACTTTCTCCCAAAGGGACATCATGAATTACATAACTGGTTGTGTATGGTCAGTTTTTGACATTCTTCTGGCATTTTGTGTACTGGAACACCTGTCACTTGAAAGATATTTTTTTATAGACCTTATTTTTTTTAAAGCAGTTTTAGCTGTTTTGACATCAGTCCTGAGGAGGCTTTGAGGAAGCTTTGATGCTATAGTTGCTTCTGTCCTCCACACGAGTTGGCACAAATGAGAAGACCAGTGTGAATGCTTGTAAGCTGCTTAGCTTTACAGCCTAGGGAGGTGACACAATTGCAACAAAATAAAAGAAATACTTTGTCTAGCTTTTCATGAGTTATAGTGTGTATAAAGACAAAGATAATTACACATTTCTTTATATTTTCTTGAGAATAAGAAAGTTGTAACAACAACAAAAAGGATCACAAAAGTGGCAATAAATGTTGTCATCTTTTTATTCTTGTTCATCTAGTATTCAAGAATGAAATATTGATAATGTACATTGCGATATTCTATAACTTCTTATTTGGGTATATTTCCAGAAGTTGATGTCTCTGAAAGCAAAAGCACTTAACAAGATCTATAAATGTTAATATTAAAGTATTGTATAAGTCAGCTCAGGCCACCATAACAAATACCATAGACTGGGTGGCTTAAACAACAGAAATTAATTTTTCACAGTTCTGGAGGTTGGGAAGTCCAAGAACAAGGTGCAGGTAAATTCAGTTCCTGGTGAGGACTCTCTTCCTGGATTGCAGACAGCTGCCTTCTAGCTGTGTCCTCACATGGTAGAAAGAGAGCCGAAGGATCTCTTTCTCTTCCTCTTCTTTAGGGCTACCAATCCTATTGGATCAGGGCCTCACCCTTACAATCTCATTTAACCTTAGTTACTTCCTAAAATCTCTATCTCTAAATACAGTCACACTGAGGACTGGGATTCAATTTTATGAATTTTGTGGGGGCACAGTTCAGTCCATAGCAGGTATGTTTTTAATATCAAGAATAATTAGAATAGGAAGGGAGGACAAACAAAGACAGGGAAGGGAGAGAAATTTTTCAGGGTGTGAAGATACAAACATTGGTGTCTTGGTTTTTCAGTTCCTGAAAGGGGTGCCCTTAAGTTTATGCTACAAACAACCATTAACTAAGAAACATTTCCGGGCAGGCTGTCCACACAAAGGTATAAGCTAGCATCCTTCTCACAAGTTTCCGCAGAATTATCGGCCAACTGGCATTGTTATAGCAACCAGAGTGCCAATGGAAGCAGTCATGGTCTTCATCACCAAGTATCACTATGGCAACAGGAGCCTCTGGAAAGTAAAAGAAAAAAAAACCCTTAAACTGTCAGCTGGAATCAAAGAGGTTTGTGAAGGAAAAAATGTGGAGGCTGAAGTGAACATGAGGCTGAAGGAAGGGGCAGAGCGAAGAGAAATGATTGTACAGATGCTGAACAAACAAGAGAGCAAGGAAACAATAAGCAAAACAGAGGGCAGAGGGGCTTCCCTGGCAGCACAGGGGTTGAGAATCCGCTTGCCAATGCAGGGGACACGGGTTCAATCCCTGGTCGGGGAAGATCCCACATGCCGTGGAGCAACTAAGCCCGTGGGCCACCAGTACTGAGCCTGTGCTCTAGAGCCCGTGAGCCACAACTACTGAGCCTGCATGCCACAACTAGTGCAGCCCGCACACCTAGAGCCCGTGCTCCACAACAAGAGAAGCCACCGCAATGAGAAGCCCATGCACAGCAACAAAGAGTAGCCCCCGCTCACCGCAACTAGAGAAATCCCATGCACGGCAACGAAGACCCAACTCAGCCAAAAGTAAATAAATAAAATAAATAAATTAAAAAAAAAACAACAGAGGGCAGAGACATGGCTCACATAAGAAATAGGAAGGCAGGAAGAAACATAAAATGGTAAAGATAAAATGGTGAAAAAGTGTTTCCAGTGAAGGATTTGTAATATTTATTGATTTGAATAGCCCAGAGATAAACATAGGATATTAAGGTCTATATTGTTGGAACTATCCAACACACTACCATTACTAATAAATATTTAGAATGAGGCCACAAGATAGTAAGAAAGGGTAAACCAATTTATGGAGTGCTGGGCTTCCCTGGTGGCACAGTGGTTGAGATTCTGCCTGCTCATGCAGGGCACACGGGTTCGTGCCCCGGTCCAGGAAGATCCCACATGCCGCGGAGCGGCTGGACCCGTGAGCCATGGCCGCTGAGCCTGCGTGTCAGGAAGCCTGTGCTCCGCACAGGAGAGTCCACAACAGTGAGAGGCCCGCGTACTGCAAAAATAAATAAATAAATAAATAAATAAATAAAAATTTATGGAGTGCTTTTGGCATAGAATCCTTCTGACTCGGAATTCTTGTAATACTTGGTGTTCAGAGGCACCACATTTAAATATGGAGCTTCCTTTATTGGACAGTGTGATTGCTTCAGACAAGGGCATGTTGCCATTTGGTCCATTACAAATATATATTTCCTTCATTAAAGTATCTTAATGGATGTTTTCTTCCAAGAGAGAATTAAGGTAATTACTCTAATACTTTAAAAAGTAAGTGGCAATGCCATTTGGAATAAAACATTTTCACTTAATGTTTTCTGTTTTATTAGTGCTCGGACAGATTGAAGTTTCTCATGGACCAATATTAATTTTTGTAAATGGAAAATATCTACTTTATGAAAAGATGCCACTAAAATGTTGTTACATTTTTTTAGAATTAAGAGAAGATTTTGAGAAATGAGAGATTAAAGAAGGAATGAAAATAGAGACAGGGAAAGATGTGATAGGTGCAGTCATAAAGAAATAAAGCAAAAGAAAAATAACAAAAGCTTGAAATTAAAACATAGAAATAAAACCAGCAGTCTGGGTACTTTGCATAAATCTGTACTTAAGAATTTAAATAGAATTTTAATTTTTTCTGTTTTCTATTTTAATGACAAGTATTTCTCTCAAGCACTGTATTTCAGGTGTCATTTGCTAACTTGGCAAGGGGTGGTTTGTGGCCATTTCTTTTCTGCTCAGAAAAAGTCAACTGGTTGACACCAGAGATGAGCAAAACTCTTCAGGAAGGTCCACATTTTCAGTAGCCATTGACCCCTTCTGACCTGTTCCCACCAGAAGTACAGACCAAGCCCCAGAGCATATCACAGGACAAATATCCATCTGGTCTTTGGGATCCTTCCCAAAAGCTTGGATGCCAACAGCGATTATGCCTCTTTGTCAAAGTCTGTGATTCAAAAACCAATGCAAAGCTTTTTCCTGGATAATACTCTCAAACAAGTTGCATTTTTCTTTTTAATATTACAGCTATGTTTTAATTTTTCCATATTTTTCTACCAACACATACACCAAGCATCATAATTTATAAAATATGTATAAAATTCAATTAAATGAATAAATAAAATAGCCAATTTCTAATATTCTAGATACTTAAGAAATGAAACAAAAAAGTGAGAGAACATGCAAATAGAAGTCAAATTATGGATTATATCTTAAAAAAATAAAACTTTTTGTGAAGTATAACATATAAACAGAAAACTACCTAAAAATCATACTGTAAATGCATTGCTTGATGAATTATCACATAGTGAACATACCTGTTTAATCATCCAAATCACGATATGGAACACTATATTATATATTATAATACACTATATTATAATATAGTGGAATAAATTTTACTGTATTATTTTCAATGGTTTTCTAATAGTGTAAGAAAAGAGTTTTGATATATTTTGCAACCACATCCATTTACATTGTAAGATTGGTAAGCAAAATGAAAATATTCCATTCCAACATCTAAGAATTTTTTGTACCATATGCGTAGAGAGACCCCTGCTGGAATAATTTTTTTTTAAAGAGAATGTCTAAACCAGCCCAAATAAATTGTATGGGGAAAAAGAAGAGCTGCCACTAGCTCTTACGGCACCCTTGTAAAAATTAGAAGAAGGTGCCCATTTTTCAGTACCCCTTACTTACCTTTGCCAGGAAATTGATCTAATCTAATTTGTTTACTTACGTAAACAAATGAACATTTGTTAAGTGCAGCCCAGGGTTCTGGATGATGAGTTGCAGTTCAACAACAGACCCAAGAGAAACTGAAATAGAGAAGTTATTACTCATAGGTCCTGGAGGAAGTGCCCAGGACATCTCAAGGGGCCACATGGGGAGGTCAAGTCAGAGAGAAAGAGACAGGACCTTGGGCACATGCCTTTATTAAGCACTGGTGGAGTGCTTTGGGGTTCCCAAGTAAGGGACAGATTGACCAATTCAAACCAAAAGAGCTGCGTTTTTGTGAGTCCATGAGGGTCTTATCTAAGGGGTGCATAAGGCAAGCAGGCACTGGGAGGCAGGGGGCTTGATCACATGGGCTGTTGGGGAAGTCTTATCGGGAACTGACTTCCGCTTCTGATTCTACTGGCTGCTATCTGGGGCATGTACTTGTATGCCAGGGCTAGTGTCCATTTAAGGTTACTGCAGGCTGCTTGGCTGAACAAAACAGATGCCGAGGCAACAATGCTGTGGAGTAGCTTAGCTAAACTCTTGATACCTTAGTTAGTTAAAACAAAACACTTTATGTCTATCTGCCAGAAGAAGTGTTGTAATAACTCTGTGGTGTCCGCAGTGGGAATGATTCCCCTTTGTGTGTGGTTCCCCTATACATTACAGACCTGCATAACCGTACACAGCATCTGTGGTCATGAGAGAAAGATGCAGTACATTAGCATACCTTGGAAATCCCCGGAAGTATTTGAGAGTGAGAACCTGCTAATCAGCACAGGTTAGGACTGGCTAAAGAGAACATTACCACTTCTGTTTGCATGAATGAATGATGTTTTTAAACAATCACACACAGTGTATATTTTCACCATACTGGACAGCAATATAGATGACTACATAGACACTATAGTCTAGTGCATCTACAGTTACTAGAAAGTCCCCTTTGAAAGCAGTCCAAGACTTTTCCCCAGACACTTCTTTTAAAAAAAAGGATGAGATGTCTGGTCACCTTGTGCAAATCCAAAGAATTGGATCCTTGCTGAATCTGGCTTAATCTTCCTCTGTCCTGAAAGATGTAAGATGTCCAGCATTTTCTATTTATACCTGAAACCATCTACTCCTACTTTTCAGGCAGCAAAGAACTGGAATGCTAACCGAGACAAGGGACCAATGCCAGGGCTACGTGTGAGAGATAGCTGGTTGGCCTGTGGACTATGAAATGCAAAGGAGAAATGAATTCTGAATCTGGGAATGAGGGAAGCTAGTAAGAATGGGTCAATCTGGAATATTTGGTCTAATGAGGAAAATGGGAACAACAAGCGTATCAGAAGCAGAGAGTCTAGAACAGGTGAAAACTGATTTGGCAGGGTCAGGAGGTGAAAGTGGAGGAGATACCTCGGGGTGATGCTACATAGAGGGAAGACACCCCACATGGGGAAACCCAGGGGAGGGGAGGGAACTACAAAGGCCAAGCCGGTTCAGAGGGGAAATGTGTCACCTCTGTGACTGTTCAGAATCCAAACACTTTTCCTGTTTGGGGTTAATTCCAAATAGATGAGAAGCAGGACCCCCACCTCTCACCACAGCATCATAGGTGAGGCAGAAGTGCCTTTTCCCAGCTCACTGGCGTGGGACATGAACATTGTAGCCCAATATCAACCAACCGACTGCTCCAGCCTGGAAATTTGAAAGTTAAGGTTGTGACACTGACATAACACTTGTTCCCTCAATAAAAGGGCCTGGAAGAAAACCCTAGATGCCAAGTTTTTTTGCTTGCCAGGGAAACAAGAGTGAGAAGGAAAAGGGAAGTGAAGCAGAGCAGGAGGGAAAGAAAATACAAAGTGATGCATTACAGATCTGGCCACAGCTTTTCAAGAAGACACCATTGGTAGCTCAGTTATATGAGACATGACCACAGTATGTGCACGGAGGTCTGTCTCAGAACAGCCCAGCAGCAGCAGAGAAGAGGAAGAATTACCTGTCAGCTTCTTCCTATCTTCCATCTCCTGTAGATCAAAGTCCTCCTCATTTGGGTGTTAAATCTCCTGCACTTTTTGTGATAACCTGCCCTCAGGGGCAGCTCTGGGGAAGGCTCAGTATGTGTGGACAGATTGGACTGGCCCTGGAGCTGCTTTGGACATACAACACCTAATCCCATCTCAGCGGAGACTGATAAGGTAGATGGTAATAGGAGATGTGATGATGTTTGCAGCAAAGGTTTAGCACCATAGAAACAGCATGCTCTGTCTCTGGAGCTATGTGTCTAGGAAGCCAGGCAAGTGGCTCAGGCCTGACAGCATGAGGGCCCAGCAGCTCTGGTGTGTTACAGAAAGTGGCTCTGGCACTAGGAAGTAGTCAAGGAAACCACTGAAGATTATTTAAGGCCATATCTCGTGTCCCAAGGTGGCCATGCCAACAGTGACACTATAACAACTGTCCCCATGATTAGGCAAAAATGTAAATGCGCAATCATTTTGTAGCTTGCTGTGGATCCTTAAGATACTAGATTTCCTTCCAGTAAGTCAGCTGCCAGCATAAATAACCAGAGTGGAGTTTCCTGGCTTACATCAGAAAACCTTGATATCCATCGTAGCCAATTATCCTTTGGTTTGCAAAATGCATTACTCTTTACTTGCTCTGGATGGAGCGTGTGTGTTAACATAAGCATATATGTTGGGCTTGAGATAGGTAAAACTAATTTTATGGCTCTAGAACAAATCACCAATGAAACATTTTGAAAATTATTTCAAGTTTTTAAGATACTACATTATAGGGTATGGGACTTCGCTGGTGGCACAGTAGTTAAGAATCTGCCTGCCAATGCAGGGGACACGGGTTCCAGCCCTGGTCTGGGAAGATCCCACATGCCGTGGAGCATCTAAGCCTGTGCACCACAGCTACTGAGCCTGTGTTCTAGAGCCTGCGAGCCACAACAACTGAGCCCGTGTGCCACAACTACTGAAGCCCACATGCCTAGAATATGTGCTCGAGAAGCCACCGCAATGAGAAGTCTGCACACCGCGACAGAGTAGCCCCTGCTCGCCGGAACTAGAGAAAGCCCGCGCACAGCAGCAAAGACCCAACACAGCCAAAAATAAATAAATAAATTTATTTTTTTTTTAAAAAAAACTATATTACAGGGTATGAAGAAAGGAACTAGCATTTTCTGGAGCTCATTTAATTCACCGTGTACCTTATGTATGTTATTTTATTTAAGTGTCGGAACAACTTCTATGATAGGCATTAATCACAGACACCACAGAAAGTTTCGACATAGCCAGAGTGGTTCAGGCACTCCTTAATTGCCATTTCTTAGAAATGTAAACCTCTGTTTTATATAACTTTCTCTCCCTCTGATATCTTTATTAATGTTTTTGTTGGTATCTTTGAATTTTTCTTTGCAATACTTCTAACATAGTAGGCCCTCCAAAGGTTCAGCAAATGGAGTTGGAGTTATATGCCATATACTACCAAAAACTGCCTTTACAGAGTACGTAAAAAGCTACTTTGTATTCAATCTGCATATTGTAGCAATGGCTTTTCATTATTTTATGGACCATGAACAGAATAGCAATCTTGATGTCTCATCAAACTTGTTAAAAGGAGCATTTACCTGTCTGTATATGTCTGTGCGTGTATAACTCTTTTGTTTTGGAAAATGACAGTGACTGTGATTACTCTCTGCAAATCACTTAAGTGACTACTGTATAATTAGCAATCATTTCTACATTGTACACACAAAGATGCCCACTTGGTTTTAACCCACTGCTGCTGTTTGTGTGCTGTTTGTTCTTCTCACTGTAGATGGCAACCCACCACTTAGATTTACTTTCAGGCAGATTATTTTATGAGACGGTTGGCATCTCTTGCCCCAACAGCTCCTCATGGTGCCACACTCGTTCATTTAGTAACTATTTATGAAGCACCTGCTGTGTGGGCTTTGGTGTTATTGGGCTTCAATGAATTCTAAGCATTGCCTTGATTTTTCACATGGGACCTTGATTTTTCTATTAGTTACATGAAAATCTAAGTTGCTATAACAAAGAAGCCAATAAACTAGAGGAGTAAAGAAAATTATTTCTCTTATCTAGTGGCCCAGGGTGTGTTGCTGAGCTGCTATGCACCATATGGCTATTCAGGGACCCAGCTTCCTTCCCTCTGGCTTCCACTGTAGGTTGTCACCCTCATTTGCATGGTCAAAGGTGGATCACAAGCACCAACCTGTTCCAGTTCACAGAAAGGAGAAGTGGGAAGGAGGCTATTTATAAGGCCCAGGTCTGGAGTGACATCATTTCTGTTCACACTCCATTGTCACACCTGGATGCAAAGAGGCCTGGGACTCAGTAGCCCATAGCTAAGTGGCCACATATGCAGGTACAACTGCATTCACATGCAGAAAGGGAAGAGTGGAAATTTGTCTGTTACAGCCTCAGGACAGTCAGGGCTTCTTATGCTTTGCACTTTGTTTTTGAGCAGTGTACGTCACTGCCTTTTTATGATCACAACTGCAGAGCTATCCTGAGGCCTCACTTTTGGAAATAAAGGTTTGTTTTTTTTTTGCGGTACGTGGGCCTCTCACTGTTGTGGCCTCTCCCACTGCGGAGCACAGGCTGCGGAGCACAGGCTCCGGACACGCAGGCTCAGCGGCCATGGCTCACGGGCCCAGCCGCTCCGCGGCATGCGGGATCTTCCCAGACCGGGGCACGAACCCGTGTCCCCTGCATCGGCAGGCGGACTCTCAACCGCTGCGCCACCAGGGAAGCCCGGAAATAAAGGTTTTGATGACCAGCTTCTCTAGAATTTCATGCTGGTCCAGGAAAATGACATTTTTCTTCCCCATAGTTGATGTAGCACCTTTCCTTCATCTATTATCTCACTTTCCTAGACTCTTCCTGACCCCAGATCACCCCAACTCTACCACATCTCATTGTTCCTGGAACTTGCTTGCTCAGAAATCTATTATCATTAAAGTTAATCCTTGTGGCCAGATAATTTATTAAAATATTTACTGAGATATTCATTTGTGGTTTTGTTTTCCAATTTCAGAAAAATCAGAGAGGTGCTTATGTTTTTGTTTTTTATTCTCTAAAAGTTTTTGAGCATCTATTTATTTAATTGAGATATAATTGAAATATAATATTTTATTAGTTTCAGATGTACAGCATGATTCAATGTCTGTATGTATTGGGAAATGATCACCACATTAAGCTTAGTTACCATCCTTTACCATACATTGTTACAGAGGGTTTTTTTCCCTGTGATGAGAACTTTTAAGATCTACTCTCTTAGCAACTTTCAAATGTGTAATATGGTATATCAAACTATGGTCACCATATTTTGTGTTACATACCCATGAGTTTTTTACTTTATAACTAGAAGTTTGTACCTTTTAACTCCCTTCACCAATTTTGCCCACCTCCCATGCCCCACCTCTGGTAATCACCAATCTGAAATCTGTATCTATGAGCTCACTTGTTTTTAGATTCCACATATAATTGAGATCACACAGGATTTGTCTTTCTCTGTCTGACTTATTTCACTTAGTATAATGCCTTCAGGATAAGATGTTATTCTTTTTTATGCTTGAATACTGTCTCTTTTATATATACCACATTTTCTTTATCCATTCATCCATCGACAGATGAACAGTTAGTTTGTTTCCACATCTTGGCTATTGTAAGTAATGCTGCAGTGAATATGGGGATGCATATATTTCTTTTTTTTTTTTTTTTTGTGGTACGCGGGCCTCTCACTGTCATGGCCTCTCCCGTTGTGGAGCACAGGCTCTGGACGCGCAGGCTCAGCGGCCATGGCTCACGGGCCAGCCGCTCCACGGCACGTGGGATCTTCCCGGACCGGGGCACGAACCCATGTCCCCTGCATCGGCAGGCGGACTCCCAACCACTGCGCCACCAGGAAAGCCCCATATATTTCTTTGAGTTAGTGTTTTCAATTTTCTTTGGATAAATACCCAGAAGTGGAATTGCTGGATCATATGGTAGTTCTATTTCTAATTTTTTGAGGGATCTCCATACTGTTTTCCATAGTGGCTGCACCAATTTACGTTCCCACCAACAGTGCACAAGTGTTCCCTTTTCTCCACCTCCTTGCCAACACTTGTTACCTTTTGTCTTTTTAATAATAGCCATTCTAATAGGTGTGAGGTGATGTCTTATTGTGGCTTTGATTAGTATTTCCCTGATGATTAGTGATGATGAATGTCTTTTCATATGGCTGTTGGCCATCCGTATGTCTTCTTTGGAAAAATGTCTATTCAGATCCTTTGCTGTGCAAGACACTTATGTGTTATGTTGAGTGTTTATTTTTTGGTTATAGCCAGGCCTGTTCCTTCCGTGGCCTTGAGTTGGAGTGGGGTGCTATATTGAAGGCTAAAACCAGAAATTACCTAAGTTCTTGCTTTCAAAACTTTGAGTTAATTGAATGCATTGTGCTAGGTCAGTCTTTCTCAAAATGTAGCCTCAAATCAGAGTCACGTGGAGGATTTGTTAAAACACTTCCTTCTGGTCGTCTACATCGAGATTCTGATAATTTCCATTTCTAACAAGCTCCCCCAGTACTGCTGCTGCTGCTCTCAAAATCATACTTAGAGAACCCCCGTGAGAGAGGTAAGGTAGGAAGGAGAGTGTCCTAAGAATACTTCAGAAGCAGCATAAGAAAGGAAAACAATTTCCTCAGGCTGAGAAGGCGTCAGAGGCCCCAGGGACCTGAGACCTACTAGATGTCAGACAATGGCTTGCATCAGAGCCTCCTGCCTTCTCCCAAAGAGGAGCAGTGCCCCTGCCCTCAAAGGACACGTGGGCTTTGCTAACGCACATAACAAAGAGGGACCGAACTCCTGGCTGCTTCTCACCCTTTGAAATGTTCCTCTCTGTGTAAGATCCCCAGGACTTTCCCATGACCCTGGTGAGTGGACCTAATAATGCTGAGATTGAATTTTCCAACAGCTCTGACCAATCAAGACGGAGATTGAATTATGATTTGAATAAAGAAAATGACATTCTTGCACATCTGGGGCTACAGGGTAAAATTCCAACATGCTTCATTGACTAAGTTGCTTTCAGGGATTGGCTTAGGGCACTAACCCTTCTCTTTATACCTGTACATCTTTCCAAGGCCACAGGGAGAGTACTTCAAAAGGTCACTTATAAGCCCTGTGATTTAGCTCTGGAAGAGGACTGGGGCAGGAGGCCAAGATCATGCCCACGACTCTGCCCATCCAGCACTGCCAGCACAGCTGTTTTGAGGTTATGAGCGAGGGGACCTGGTACCCCAGTTCAGCTGACCTCCATTTTATCTAGACCTCAGGGCTACACTGAGCTGCTGCACTTCTATAAACATGTTTTCATTTAAGCAACAGTGGAAAACTTTTGCAAAAATTACTGTTGTTCCTCAATTCTCCCAAACAAAAGGCCATTTTGTATAAATGGCCGAGATGTTTAAAACAAAAGTTCTCAATCAGAAATGTTTACTCTCCAAATGTTATAAACAAACTTTTTTTCCATACACTTACCCAAATAACGTGTTTATTGGGACAAAGTGTCTTCTGAGAAACTTGTCAGGGAAATCTCCAGAGTATCTGGACTATTTCATATAATGCTCTACTTTGTCCATTCAAAATTACCTTTCATTTTGGCTTTGGCCTGTTCTTTATCGACTGAAGTTCTATGCATAGCCAAGAATAATGTCTGTTTTCTGAATTATTTTCTGGCCATTTTCACAGAAACATGAAAGGAGTTGGTCATTATACTTAAAGGACCTGAGAGTAGAAAGAGAAGGTGACATAAATAAGGTTTATAAATACTTATCAGGTATTGACAGTGAGATAAACCACTGTGAAAGAAAGTGGAAAATGTCCCTATTATTAAAGTGTGGTGTTCACACTGGATCATTAATTCATATCCTGCTGTGTCCAGACCACACAACTATTTGACACAGAGCTTGCCAAGTTTAGTCTAAGACTTAGCTTTACATTATTTGTGCAGTGGCCCCAGCTCCTCACTTTCTGCACATAGATGAACTCTGTCAAGTCACATAATATATGGCTCTACTGGGTGTTCTATTAGGTGTGGCATAAATGGAATACAACATGCAGCACCCCTTCAAAAATGCAACACTAGATTATTATTTATCTATTATTATAGATTGGGCCTGATACATTTTTGGTAGTTATAGAAATTGATAGCTATAAAAATAATCCAACTGCATACTGGGGACTGGTATTGCTTCACAGTTCTAATTTCAAAATAAATTAGTAAAAATATCAGCTTTTGCTGCTGTAAATGCACCATGGGATCCAAAACAGGAAAGGGATACTGTGTATAGGGGGCAATTCCAAGTCAGCCTCTATCCACTGTCATTTCAGGTTCTGTCTTTTTTGGTTAAACTGTAGAGAGTTCTTATATTTGCCATTTGCTAAGATGTAGAGAATTCTTAGACACTGTGCTAGGAAATGTGCATATATTTCTCATTTAATCCCTACAGTAATGCTATGAGGTTGATACTTGTTTTAACTCAGACTGGCATAACAAAATACAATAAACTGGGTGGCTTAAACAAGAATTTATTTCTCACAGTTCTGGAGGCTGTAAGTACAAAATCAAGGTGCCATCAGGGTTGATGTTTGATGAGAGCTCTCTCTTTGGGTTGCAGACAGCCACCTTCTCCCTGTGTCCTCACATGGCCTTTCTTTGGTGCATTTGGATAGGGAGAATGAGCAAGTTCTCTGGTATCTCTTCTTATAAGGGCACTAATCCCATTATGAGGGCCCCACCCCTATGACCTCATCTAACCTAATTATCTCCCAAAGGCCCCATCTTCTAATACAATCACACTGGGCATTAGGGTTTCAATATATGAATTTTGAAAGACAACATTTCAGTTCATAGCAGCACTATTATTATTTCCATTTTATAGATGGAGAAATCAATCTCTGAGAGGTTCAGTTAATCAGTGGAGGAGCCAGGAATTGTACCCATTCCATTTCCAAATTCTGATCTCTGGAAGACCATATGACTTTCATAGAGCCATCCTTGGGACAGTATCACTGGCTGATGTCAGTATCACCTAATCCCCCAGGCCTTAGCAGCTTGTTCTATAAATGAAGTTAAATTTCCACTAGATCTCTCCTTTCCTGCTCATTCAGGGTCTCATCCCTTTCAGATTGCAGCCCTCCAGTGCTTCTGGGAGATGGCAAGCAGATACCTCCTATGGGCAACTATAATTCAGCTTCAGTAAGACTGTCTCTCCTAAGGTACCTGTCCTCTCCATCCCCAAATACTATACTTCACACCAAGCTTAGATCCTGGAACCTTCAAACTTCATGACTTCCTACTGGAAATGTTTATTGAATGTCTTCTGTGTTCCTGGCACTGTGCTTCATTTACCACAATGGGTGAGACAGAATATAACTAGTGAAGTATTATATACATAACTACAAATTATGGTACATGTTTTAAAGTTTCAAACCTGTGTGTTACAGGGGGAAAAGTATATCTTTCTCCCTCTTTTTATGAATATATTAAGAAAAAAATCTAAAACAGAAGAAAAGGCAACAGGTAACTGTGTGCTTTATTCAAAATCATACTAGACAAGTGATTCTCAACCATGGGCAATTTTGTCCCCCAGGGTTATTTGGCAATATCTGGAAACACTTTTAATTGTTATGACTGGGAGGGAAGGTGCTACTGGTGTCCAGTAGGAAGAGGCAGAGATTCTGCCGAACATTAAGCAGACCACAGAATAACCCCCCCATGACAGTTATCCAAATTATGCAGCCCAAAGTGCCAGTAGTGCCAAGGCTGAGGAACCCTGTACTCTAGAGCATTGTCTACCAAGCCTGACTAAGGGTCAGCTGTTGCTCCAGGGGACTATAACTTTGTTTGACTTTCTATTTACTGTTGATTTTCTTAGACTATGTAAAGTTGGATGTTAACTTACAGAAGATTGATAAACTGCCAATGATTTCTGTCTAGTATAAAAGTTTTATTGTCCTAGTAGTCACTGACCATTTTTTAAAATCTAACTTTGAAATTTATTCCAGCATTCTTTTTTTTCCTCTGAATATATATACAATTGATGTTCATTGTTTGTGGTAGTTATGTTCTATAAGGTCACTCTGAACTCTGAATTAGTGAATACTGAACCATTGCTCCTAGAGGGAGTACAGGGTTAGGTTCCTTCAAGCTTCTGGTCACATTTTAATCAGTATTTAACCTTGATTTATATGTGTTTCTGCTTAAAGGGCAACTTATTTGGTATATGCTGTTGATTCATTAACATTGAGCTCACAGCCAGCAGCACCATAATTCGTGCTTGAACGAAGCTTATGTAACACACAGAGTTTCTCTGTGAGGCATATCACAGTTTTCTTGAGCTTAGAAGCAATAGATAGAATCCCAACACTGCATGTAGGACTTATTTTGAACAGTAAAATCACCAAGAAAAATGCAAAAATGCAAAAAAAGTGGCAATAAATAGACCTCAAAAAGGACACTTACTTACAGTATGAGAGCTGAAACAAGAAGGCAGAGCATGCAGTTATTTGACCTTGGCTGGGAGCTTATATGTTGGGAGACTCAAATTTTTTGCCTCTCTGCACATGACCTCTGTGTGGCCTTGAACACTCCACAAATGACCACGAAAGTGCTGCAAGGCTTGATTTTGGGATTACAAATAAATTTTAGTGAGTAGATATGCAAATATGGAATCTGTGAGTAATGAGGGTCTATTGTATTAGTTTCTCATGTTCTATTTTGAACCAGGTTTTCAAAACAGATGTTAGTTCCTTCATTACGGAATTAAAAAATTATTTGACACATGCTCACTATATTGGTATAAGAATTATGTTTTTAACTTTTTGAAAATTAAAATAGAAAATTGAACCCTTTTTAGGTGTCAAAATTTGTTATTTAGATAGACAAGTGCCCAGTGTCTTATGACGGTTTAGGGTGGTAGCTCTTCTGAGTTTATTTTAGGGACATGAGTCCCTCCCAGTCAAGTGGGGACTGGACCCAGAGACAAATGTGCATGGCAGACGACTCACTGTGTTCACAGTCTTCTCTCCCTTCAGGTGTTCCTGGCTAAGCCCCCTGTGTCTGGCATCTATTTCCCTCAGCATGGGTTCTCCCTCAGGAGGCTCTTAGTCCTCAGGGAAACAGGCTGCTACTGAGCCCACTGCACAATTTCCAGAAATGCCAGGCTAAACTCAATCTGGGACCCCAAGAGACAGGTGGGAAGCTGGTCTTTGAGGTCACAGCAAGGGTTAGCTGAAGTCAGGAAAGTTTCAACAAAGTTAAACCAAAAAGAATCTGAGAGAAAAGACTCTCCACAGAGTGAATTCTCACTGAAGGGACTGGGGAAATTGTCTTTCATAATAGAACTTTCTGGAACCTAAAGAAATAAGGCCCAGGGCCTGTAGCAAAATAAATGTGTAGCAACTTCCACATACAACTGAAAGTTTATCAGAAAATTAACATGTAAGGAGTCTTTGAAAGTAGGAGGTGCTACATTATATTGATGGGGCTGCTGAGAGGAAGGCTGATATCTTGAGAACCAAAAGTAACTTTACAATCTCTGCATACCTAGAGTCCATGTGAGTTGTATTTTTAAACACTATTATACATTTTTTGCTTGGGGAGTTTTAAAGTTAAAAATAGTATTCAAAAAACTCAGCAAGAGATAAAGTAACATTTTCCTTTTTCTTTCCCTTCCCTTCCTTCCTCCTTTTTGTCTTTAGCAACCTGAATCATCCTTATAGCCTTGTGAAAATTACTGGGGTGGGGGGGGTGTTTTCATCATTTACAGCAGTGGTTCTGTTACCGACCTGTCTGAGTCTGAGTCGGCCCCCAAGAAGCATTCTGCCCAGTGTCAATCAAGTAAATAGAATGAGATCAAGCTCCATTCAGAAGCAAAGGAAAGCTTTATCCTTTGACCAAAGAATGGAGAGGTGCGAGCTTGACTCTAGAGTACGTGTTCGCTAGAGTACATGTTGGCAGGGCTTCTTTATAGGGTTCTCTGCTATGGAGGGAGGGATGGATGGAGTTTCTATGGGTCCTTGCAGTCATGTTGCTCACAGTGCTCCAGACTGAAGTATTGGGCACAGCATCTCTGCACACAGCATGCAGTGGCCACCTTGAACTGCAGTGTTGTGGGCAGTGCTTCTGCACGTGGTCTGCCAAGTTGGGGTATGGGGCGCAGTGGTTCTGTGCTGGGGATGCTAATCCATAACTTAGGTGTAAGATTTTATCCCCTAGATTCCATCTTATTCCCCCCACCTCAGTCCCCAGTGGGCTTGGTCTGTGACAGTTCTCAACCAGGAGGGATTTTTGCCCTATAGGGGACATTTGGCAATGTCTGGAGATGTTTTTTCATAAGGGATGGAAGGGTGGTTAGGGAGTGGTCCAAAATATCAATAGTGCCAAGGTTTTGAAACTAGTCTACCCAGGGGTCAGCAAACTTTGTCTGTAAAGGACCAGTTAGTAAGCATTTTAGGCCATACTCCGTTGCAACAACTCAACTCCGGTTGTAACGTGAAACTAGCCATAGACAACATGTAAATAAATGAGTGTGGCTGTGTTGAATGAAATTGTATTATGAACACTGTTAAATTAATTAAGCAAGGAAGCCACTAGGCTGAGGTAGCCCTAATGCTGTGACTGCCTGCACAAGCAAACCCAAATCTAAGCCTATAAATACCACAAATGTACAAAACTGAAACCTAAGGCCAACCAATCGCAAACAGCCAACTAGGCTTTAAGCTGTACCCATCAATAATTTCCTTTCTTTGCTTCCGCGTTCTTTTCTATAAAAGTCTTTCCTGAGCTCCTGTCAGCAGAGCTGTCCTTACCACTTCTGGTTTGGCAGTGCCCCATTTGAATCAATTTTTGTTCGAATAAACTCTTAAAGTTTTTAATATGAATCAGTTTATCTTTTAATAACATTGAAATTTGAATTTCATATAATTTTCATATGTCATAAAATATGATTCTTCATTTGATGTTTTTCTTTTTCAACAATTTAAAAATATAAAAGAAAAACCATTTCTAGCCTGCAACCCATACAATAAAAAGTATTGGGCCTGATTTGGCCCATGGTCCCAGTGAATAGAAAGGTTTTTGCTTCCATCTCTTTTAAAGGAAGCACAGTACTTTCATTCAGCAAAACCATTTATTCTTTTTTTTTTTTTTTAACTTACAACATTTTACAGTATGATTTGTGTTGTGTGATTCAGTGATTCAGCTAAGAGGAGCTGTGTATGAAGAATAGCCCTTTTTATGTAAGCAGTGCTGTTGTGTTCCAGTCATTAAGAACTGAATTTTTAATAGGCTCATGGACTGAGGAAAATTTTTCTTTTTCTTAAGTGTTTATGATTTGCTTATTTAATCTTTGTCCCCTTTTTTAGCCTTCTTGTCTTCTTTCGGCTCGGTACTGGATCTTCCGACTGAAGCAGACCCAATTTTCTGTGGGGCTGAAATTTCACCAGGGGTGAGTTCATTCAGATTCAGGGTCATTTACATTTCAAGTCTGCAATTTGATCTGATTATCACTGGCTGAAAAGAAACACTAAGGGCTTTTTAATGTGGGCTGAACTGGATAATCCATTCCAAGGGCTGGGTAAAACTGGGAGAAATTGGGAGTCTGGAGGGTAGTTGCTTTTTATTTCTCAACAGGGGAATATCATGGGAGAGTTTTATAAACATTTTCCAAAGAACAACTGAAAAAAGCTTGAGATTTTTGCTGAAGAATGGAGGAGGGAGAAACACTTCCTGCCAGGGTGAAAAAGAAGGAAGAATGGAAAAGGAACATAAAGGAGTTATGGTGGAACAGGCTGAAATATGCCTAAGGGTGAAGGGCATAGTTATAGTACTTCCAGTACTTTCTCCTTTCCTAAGTGGTGTAAAGAGTATCTGAAAAAACTTCTAGAACTGATAAGAGTTTGCTACAGTGCCCAGATATCATATAAAATATACAAAACATTAATTTCTCTAAGTTTACCTATTAGAAGACACGATATGGAAACAAAGGATCCCATTCTCAATGTCAACAAAAGACATAAAATAGCTAAGAATAAGCCTATCAAGAAATGTGTAAAGCATACATGATGAAAACTACAATATTTTACTGAGAGGTATAAAGAAAAAATTGAATAAATGGAGAGACATTTTACCAGTCAGGGTTCTGTCAATGAAGCAGAACCATTACGAGTGATGAGAGTCAGGGATTTATTCAAGGATTGGACCTTACACAACTGTGGGAACTAGTTGAGAAATCAATGTACAGCAGTTGTTTCTGCATCTGGTGCTGGCCTCATGTCAGCAGAGCTGGCAAATGGGAAAGAAAGATGGTCTTAAGTGGGGGAGAGCAGGGAAAGACTGGAAATTGCATTTCTTCTTCTTATCACCTCCAACCTCAATGTGAACCTGGCACATGAAGCTGATTCTGAGAGCTGGAGGAGGAGGTCCAGCATTAACTGGTAGAGCCATAGGTCCAGATGCTGCTTCATTTCTTCTCTTCAAATCTTGTACACATTTCTCTTGGCCAACGCTAGCAGAACCATACAGGAGAGGAAAGTGAAGCATAGTTCCAGCTTAGCTAAGTTGACCCTGTATAAAGCAACCATACATACTTTGTCTCTGAATGATGATGATATTGGTGATGATGATGGTGATGATGATAATAATAATAACAACAATAATAATATAGCAAATATATACCATTAACTACATGTTAGACACTTTTCTAAGCATTTTACATTTATTAACTCATTTTAACTCTCACCACAACTCTCTGAAGTAGGTATGATTATTAGCCTTATTTTATAAATGAGGAAACTGAGCCTTGAGACTAGCTTGCCGGTGGCCACATAACTTGCAAGTGGTAAAGCTATCATTTAAATCTGGACAGTTTGGAAAGACCGTGCTTTTTAAAATGTCGGGTCTCGTCAGGGACTTCCCTGGTGGTCCAGTGGTTAAGATGCCACTCTCCCAATGCAGGGGACCAGGGTTCAATCCCCAGTCAGGGAACTAGATCCCACATGCCACAACGAAGATCCCACACGCAGCAACGAACATCCTGCGTGCTGCAACTAAGACCCAGTACAGCCAAATAAATAAATAAATATTTTTAAAAAATAAATAAAATGTCAGTTCTCATAAGATTAATGTATCTTAATACAATCTCAGGTAAAATCCCAATGAGCTGAGTATTGAGAATTTGTAAGATTTTTCCAAAGCTTTTCTTGAAGCCTAAACATGCGACTACATACAATAAAATTCCAATAATTGAAATAGCACATTTCCATAAGGATCAACAAGGAATCAAATATAGCTCTAAACAGAGCTTAATATACAAACGTAGAAAAGAAGATCTAGAACTTGACAAATGCACCCTTGCAAAACTGGCTTCTGGGTGGGGAAGAATCCAGTGAGACCCCCATCTCCCTGTGACTCACTGTGACTGTGACGTTGGAAGAGGGGAGGCGACATCACTTGCATACTTTCTCACTGCCATCCTGGGAAACCTGCCACATCAGCCCCTTTTTCTCCTGTGTACTTGAGAGCTGCCCTAGGCAGATAGGTCCCATCATTTATTCAACCATTTTTAGGTAATAAGTCACTCTAGTCACATTCAGTCATAGAAGTAGGAGTGGTAAGGGGCAGAAAGTTCTAACTGACAGGCAGAGGTCCTCTGATATTCGCTCCCCCTGGCTGTCACAGATGTTTAAAGTTGGATTCTTATTATGCAAAAGTTTTTGGGGTGGGGGGTGGTTACCCTAACAGGCCCCTGCTGGATCCATTCCACTGCAGATCCCCTGAGGGGCAGAGTTCCTCCTGGCCTGGTTCTTGCCTCCCACCTTAGCCTCTCCTGAGGGCTGTTTTGCCTCTTTTTTCATAACTCTTGGGCAATGTGACCAGCCACCCTGGTTTGCCTGGGACTGAGGGCTTTCCCAGGATATGAGACTTTCAGCGCTAAAACTTCGACAGGCCTGGACAAATCAGGATGATTGGTCACTGTCAAAGGTCCCTTTTAAACACCTCTGTACGACCGTGCCTGTCTGCATCGGCTCCTAAGAAATAAGCCCTTTTGTTTGTAATAACGTCCCAAACACAGCCTTCTGAGGCCATGGATCACTACTGGTAAGTGACCTGAGTCTTACTCTGGACCACTGTGTTCCCAAATACCAGGGAACTATGCACCAGGCTCTCACAGTGGCCTCCTAGAAGCCCCCAACTGGGATTGTGGTGAAAGGGAAGAGTCCCCAGTTTCTCCCTTCAGACTAGGTGTGGGACCCACACTGACAACTCTCTCTAAAGAAAGCTACCCTCCCTTGGCTTTTTCATCGTCTGTCCTTGTAGGCCTTTCTCTACAGTTGGCTAGGGGCCACACACTGGTGTTTGTCATTTCTTTGCAGTGCTGCTGAGTCACTGAAGTTTAGGCATCCCACTTTGGAATGTAGAAGCACCTGCCATGCACTTTCTTTTGTCATGAGCTTTTTAGGCTTCAGAAGAAACTGTGATAAAAAGAGTTAGAGTTTTAATATCATGTTTCATAAACCAGAAAAAAAGAAAATTTCAGGGCAAGAGAGGATTATGAAGCATTAAAATAATTGATTTGATAACATGGAATTGTTAAGTATCTGTACATCAAAAATTGTATACAAATTTAAAAGTTAAATGACAACCAGGAATATATCTCCAACAAAATAACAAATAAGAAGCTAATAAACATAATTATGTAAAAAAAAAAACACTTTTACATATAATAATCCAGAGTCCACCTCTCACCGCCTGTACCCCACCTCCCCTGTACAAACCACTTACCAATTTCTGGGCCCAAAAGCATAGCAATTTAGGCTAATGGACGCCTCTCTTGTCTGCCTATGTGCTATTCACTACCAGCAGTAGAATGATCCTTTAAAAATGTAAACAAGATCATGTCATTGCTCTACCTGAATTTTCTTTATGGCTTTCCTTACATTTAAAAATGAAATCCAAAGGCCGTACACGCCATGGTGCAGAAAGCCTCATGCCATCTGGTTCTGGATGCATTTCTGACCTTATTCACACCCTAGCCCTCTGTGAGAGCAGGAACTTTATCGCTATCACTCAGAACAGTGCTTAGCACAGAGCGGACCGTCACTAAATTTTTTTTGAATGAATGAATTAATGGATGCATGACTAGAAGAAAAAAGACCACTGAATTATGAAGAGTTTTTTTTAAAGAAAGGATACAATTCATCATTGGCTAGTTGTTAAGGGCACTCTCATATACTGCTTGAGGACATGTATATTTAGACAGTATTTGGGGGAATAAAATAGTCTGAGATCAGGGATGCTGAATCCTCCAGCTCCGTTTTTCTTTCTCAAGATTGCTTTGGCTATTCGGGGTCTTTTGTGTTTCCATACAAATTGTGAAATTTTTTGTTCTAGTTCTGTGAAAAATACCAGTGGTAGTTGGATAGGGATTGCATTGAATCTGTAGATTGCTTTGGGTAGTAGAGTCATTTTCACAATGTTGATTCTTCCAATCCAAGAACATGGTATATCTCTCCATCTATTTCTGTCATCTTTAATTTCTTTCATCCATGTCTTATAATTTTCTGCATACAGTTCTTTTGTCTTCTTAGGTAGGTTTATTCCTAGATATTTTATTCTTTTTGTTGCAGTGGTAAATGGGAGTGTTTTCTTAATTTAACTTGCAGATTTTTCATCATTAGTGTATAGGAATGCAAGAGATTTCTGTGCATTAATTTTGTATCCTGCTACTTTACCAAATTCATTGATTATCTCTAGTACTTTTCTGGTAGCATCTTTAGGATTCTCTATGTATAGTATCATGTCATCTGCAAACAGTGACAGCTTTAGTTCTTCTTTTCCGATTTGGATTCCTTTTATTTCCTTTTCTTCTCTGATTGCTGTGGCTGAAACTTCCAAAACTATGTTGAATAAGAGTGGTGAGAGTGGGCAACCTTGTCTTGCTCCTGATCTTAGTGGAAATGTTTTCAGTTTTTCAACGTTGAACACATGTTGGCTGTGGGTTTGTCATATATGGCCTTTATTATGTTGAGGAAAGTTCCCTGTATTCCTACTTTCTGGAGGGTTATTATCATAAATGGGTGTTGAATTTTGTCGAAAGCTTTCTCTGCATCTATTGAGATGATCATATGGTTTTTCTCCTTCAATTTGTTAATATGGTGTATCACGTTGATTGATTTGAGTATATTGAAGAATCCTTGCATTCCTGTGATACACCCCACTTGATCATAGTGTATGATCCTTTTGATGTGTTGTTGGATTCTGTTTGCTAGTATTTTGTTGAGGATTTTTGCATCTATGTTCATCAGTGATATTGGCCTGTAGTTTTCTTTTTTTCTGACATCTTTGTCTGGTTTTGGTATCAGAGTGATGGTGGCCTCGTAGAATGAGTTTGGGAGTGTTCCTCCCTCTGCTATATTTTGGAAGAATTTGAGAAGGATAGGTGTTAGCTCTTCTCTAAATGTTTGACAGAATTTGCCTGTGAAGCCATCTGGTCCTGGGCTTTTGTTTGTTGGAAGACTTTTAATCACAGTTTCAATTTCAGTGCTTGTGATTGTTCTGTTCATGTTTTCTATTTCTTCCTGGTTCAGTCTCAGAAGGTTGTGCATTTCTAAGTATTTGTCCATTTCTTCCAGGTTGTCCATTTTATTGGCATAGAGTTGCTTGTAGTAATCTCTCATTATCCTTTGTATTTCTGTAGTGTCAGTTGTTACTCCTCCTTTTTCATTTCTAATTCTATTGATTTGAATCTTCTCCCTTATTTTCTTGATAAATCTGGCTAATGGTTTAGACAGATGTAGAAGTTTATTGTAGAGTTGCTCTTAATAGCTTTATTGGAAACAATCTTAAATGTTTATTAATAGATCAGGGGCTGGATAAATTATACTACATCCCTACATTGGAATACTAAGCAGCCTTAAAAAGACTGAGAAGGGGGACACCTTCGAGATGGCGGAGGAATAAGATGTGGAGATCATCTTCCTCCCCATAAATACATTAAAAATAAATCTACATGTGAACAACTCTTACAGAACACCTACTGAAAGCTGGCAGAAGACCTCAGACTTCCCAAAAGGCAAGAAACTCCTCACATATCTGGGTAGGGCAAAAAAAAAAAAAAGAAAAAACAGAGACAAAAGAATAGAGATGACACCTGCACCTCGGGGAGGGAGCTGTGAAGGAGGAAACATTTCCACACACTAGGAAGCCCCTTCACTGGCGGGGACGTGGGGTGGGCAGAGGGGAAGCTTCGGAGACATGGAGGAGAGCGTAGCAACAGAGGTGCGGAGGGAAAAGTGGACAGATTCCCTCACGAAAGATCGGTGCTGACCAGCACTCACCAACCTGAGAGGCTTGTCTGCTCACCCACCAGGATGGGTGGGGGCTGGGAGCTTAGGCTTGGGCTTTGGAGATCAGACCCCAGGGAGAGGACAGGGGTTGGCTGTGTGAAGACAGCCTGAGGGGGGCTGGAGCACCACAGCTTGCCAGGAGGGAGTCTGGGAAAAAGTCTGGACCTGCTAGAGAGGCAGGAGACCTTTGTTTCGGGGCTCACAAGGAGAGGGGATTCCTTCCCATGGTGCCCACAGAAGTCAGAGCACCGCCTAAGCGAGCTTCAGGGACAGGCGCCAGCCGTGGTTATCAGCTCAGACCCCAGAGACGGGCATGAACCGCTAAGGCTGCTGCCACCAAGAATCCTGTGTGCAAGCACAGGTCACTATCCACACACCCCTGGGAGCCTGTGCAGCCCGCCACTGCCAGGGTCCCATGATCCAGGTCCAGCTTCCCTAGGAGAACACATGGCGTTCCTCAGGCTGTTGCAACATCGTGCCAGCCTCTGCCTCCTCAGGCTTGCCCCGCATTCCAATCATGACTACCGTACCCCTCCCCTTCCCCAGCCTCAGTGGGCAGGAGAGCCCTAATCAGCCACTGCTTTAACCCGCTCCTGTCTGGGTGGGGAATAGATGCCTGAAGGTGGCCTACATACAGAGGCGGGGACAAAACCATAGCTGAACCCCAGGAGCTGTACAAACAAAGAAGAGAAAGGGAAATTTCTCCATGCAGCATCAGGAGCAGCAGATTAAATCCCCACAATGAACTTGATAAAACTTGCATTTTAAGAATACCTGAATAAACAACAAAAGTTCCCAAAATTGAGGTGGTGGACTTTGGGAGCAACTGCAGACTTGGGGTTTGCTTTCTGCATCTAATTTGTTTCTGGTTTTATGTTTATCTTAGCTTAGTATTTAGTGCTTATTATCACTGGTGGATTTGTTTATTGGTTTGGTTCCTCTCTTCCTCAAATCAACAAATGCTAAAGGAACTTCTCTAGGCGGGAAACACAAGAGAATGAAATGACCTACAATAACAAACCCAAAACAACTAAGAAAATGGGAATAGAAACATACATATCAATAATTACCTTAAATGTAAACGGATTAAAGGCTCCAACCAAAAGATGCAGACTGGCTGAATGGATACAAAAACAAAACCCATATATATGCTGTCTACAGGAGACCCACTTCAGACCTAGGGACACATACAGACTGAAAATGAGGGGATGGAAAAAGATATTCCATGCAAATGGAAATCAAAAAAAAGCTGGAGCAGCAATGCTTATACCAGACAATATAGACTTTAAAATAAAGACTATTACAAGAGACAAAGAAGGACACTACACAGTGATCAAGGGATTAATCCAAGAAGAAGATACAAAAATTGTAAATATTTGTGCACCCAAAATAGGAGCATCTCAATACATAAGGCAAATGCTAACAGCCATAAAAGGGGAAATTGACAGTAACAATAATAGTAGGGGACTTTAACACCCCACTTTCACCAAGGACAGATCATGCAAAATGAAAATAAATATGGAAACATAAGCTTTAAAACACACATTAGACCAGATAGACTTAATTGATATTTATAGGACATTCCATCCAAAAACAACAGAAGACAAAAACAACACTTTCTTCTCAAGTGCTCATGGAACATTATCCAGGATACGTCATATATAAGGTCACAAATCAAGCCGCAGTAAATTTAATACAATTGAAATCGTATCAAGTACATTTTCTTAGCACAACACTATGAGACTAGATATCAAATACAGGAAAAAATGTGTAAAAAATGCAAACACATGGAGGCTAAACAATACACTACTAAATAACCAAGAGATCACTGAAGAAATCAAAAAATACCTACAAACAAATGACAATGAAAACATGACGACCCAAAACCTATGGGATGCAGCAAAAGCAGTTCTAAGAGAGAAGTTTATAGCAATACAATCCTACCTAAAGAAACAAGAAAAATCTCAAATAAACAACCTAATCTTACACCTAAAGCAATTAGAGAAAGAAGAACAAAAAAAAACAAAGTTAGCAGGAGGAAAAATCATAATGATCAGATCAGAAATAAATGAAAAAGAAATGAAGGAAACAATAGCAAATATAAATAAAAGTTAAAGCTGGTTCTTTGAGAAGATAAACAAAATTGATAAACCATTAGCCAGACTCATCAAGAAAAAAAGGAAGAAGTCTCAAATCAACAGAAGTAGAAAAGAAAAAGGAGAAGTAACAACTGATACTGCAGAAATACAAAGGATCATGAGAGGCTACTACAAGCAACTATATGCCAATGAAATGGACAACCTGGAAGAAATGGACAAATTCTTAGAAAAGTACAACCTTCTGAGACTAAACCAGGAAGAAATAGAAAATATGAACAGACCAATCACAAGCACTGAAAGTGAGACTGTGATTAAAAATCTTCCAACAAACCAAAGCCCAGGACCAGATGGCTTCATGGGCGAATTCTGTCCAACATTTAGAGTACAACTAATACCTAACCTTCTCAAATTCTTCCAAAATATAGCAGAGAGAGGAACATTCCCAAACTCATTCTACGAGGCCACCATCACTCTGATACCAAAACCAGACAAAGATGTCAGAAAAAAAGAAAACTACAGGCCAATATCACCGATGAACATAGATGCACAAATCCTCAACAAAATACTAGCAAACAGAATCCAACAGCATATTAAAGGATCATACACCATGATCAAGTGGGGTTTATCACAGGAATGCAAGGATTCTTCACTATACACAAATCAATCAATGTGATACACCATATTATCAAACTGAAGGATAAAAACCATATGATAATCTCAATAAATGCAGAAAAACTTTTCTACAAAATCAACACCCATTTATGATAAAAGCTCTCCAGAAAGTGGGCATAGAGGGAAGCTACCTCAACTTAATAAAGGCCATATATGACAAACCCTCAGCCAACATCGTTCTCAATGGTGAAAAACTGAAACCATTTCCGCTAATATCAGGAATGAGACAAGGTTTTTCACTCTCACTTCTATTATTCAATGTAGTTTTGGAAGTTTTAGCCACAGCAATCAGAGAAGAAAAAAATAAAAGGAATCCAAATCAGAAAAGAAGAAGTGAAACTGTCACCATTTGCAGATGACATGATACTGTACATAGAGAATCCTAAAGATGCCACCAGAAAACTACTAGAGCTAATCAATGAATTTGGTAAAGTAGCAGGATAAAAATTCATGCACAGAAATCTCTTGTGTTCCTATACTGTAATGATGAAAGACCTGAAAAAGAAATTAAGGAAAGACTCCCATTTACAATTTCAACAAAAAGAATAAAATACCTAGGAATAAGCCTACCTAAGAAGACAAAAGATCTGTATGCAGAAAACTATAAGACGCTGATGAAAGTAATTAAAGACAATACAAACATATGGAGAGATATACCATGTTCTTGGATTGGAAGAATCAACATTGTGAAAATGACTCTACTACCTATAGGAATCTGCAGATTCAGTGCAATCCCTGTCAAGCTACCTGTGGCATATTTCACAGAACTAGAACAAAAAATTTTACAATTTGTATGGAAACACAAAAGACCCCAAATACCCAAAGCAATCTTGAGAAAGAAAAATGGAGCTGGAGGAATCAGCCTCCCTGACTTCACACTATACTACAAAGAATGAAAAATGTAAAAGAATGAAATTAGAACACTCCCTAACACCATACACAAAACTAAACTCAAAATGGATTAAAGACCTAAATGTAATACTGGACACTATAAAACTCTTAGAGGGAAACCTAGGAAGAGCACCCTTTGACATATATCACAGCAAGATCTTTTTTGACCCACCTCCTAGAGTAATGGAAATAAAGACAAAAATAAACAAATAGGACCTACTGAAACTTAAAAGCTTTTGCATGGCAAAGGAAACCATAAACAAGACAAAAAGACAACCCTCAGAATGGGAGAAAATATTTGCAAACAAAGCAACTGACAAAGGCTTAATCTCCAAAATATACAAGCAGCTCATGCAGCTCAATATCAAAAAACCCAAAAAACCCAATCCAAAAGTGGGCAGACGACCTAAATAGACATTTCTCCAAAGAAGATATCCAGATTGCCAACCATCACATGAAAGGATGCTCAACATCACTAATCATTAGAGAAATGCAAATCAAAACCACTATGAGGTATCACCTCACACCGGTCAGAATGGCCATCATCAAAAAAATCTACAAACAATAAATGCTGGACAGGGTGTGGAGAAAAGGGAACCCTCTTGCACTGTTAGTAGGAATATAAATTGATATAGCCACTATGGAGAACAGTATGGAGGTTCCTTAAAAAACTAAAAATAGAACTACCATATGACCCAGCAATCCCACTACTGGGCATTATACCCTGAGAAAACCATAATTCAAAAAGAGGCATGTACCACAATGTTGCACTATTTACAGCAGCACTATTTACAATACCCAGGACATGGAAGCAACCTAAGTGTCCACTGACAGATGAATGGATAAAGATGTGGCACATATGTACAATGGAATATTACTCAGCCACAAAAAGAAACAAAATTGAATTACTTGTAGTGAGGTGGATGGACCTAGAGTCTGTCATACCGAGTGAAGTATGTCAGAAAGAGAAGAACAAATACTGTGTGCTAACACATATATATGGAACTTAAAAAAAACAAAAAGTGATTCTTGTGAACCTAGGGGCAGGATAGGAATAAAGATGCAGGTGTAGAGAATGGACTTGAGGACATGGGGAGGGGGAAGGGTAAGCTGGGATGAAGTGAGAGAGTAGCATTGACATATATACACTATCAAATGTAAAATAGATAGCTAGTGGGAAGCATCTACGGAGCACAGGGAGATCAGCTCAGTGGTTTTTGAACACCTAGAGGAGTGGGATAGGGAGGGTGGGAGGGAGGTATAAGAAGAAGGAGACATGGGGATATATATATACATATAACTAATTCACTTTGTTATACAGCAGAAACGAACATAACACTGTTAAGCAATTATACTTCAATAAAGATGTTAAAAAGAAGACTGAGAAAATGTACATAGATACATAATGATCTCTAAATATAAGTTAAAAGGGCAAAGTATTGAAAGGGGGCTACTATATGTATAGAATAGTTGAAGGGGAGGTCTTTATTTATGTACAGCATTTTCTTATAGTAGCAAAAAATAGCTCAGGAAACTGATGGCATATGTTGTCACCTGGAGGTCTCGGGTGTGGAGAGGGAGTGACATTTTTCACTATACTATTGTGTATAAATACACAAATTAATTTTTGTTTGAATTTTGGACCACACAAATATATTATCTATTTAAATCTTACACACACTTTTGTTTGTAAGTAGCAAACACTTTTAAGTAACTGTGAGCTGTTTCTGCTTACAACACTTCTGACATAAAATGCATGGTGTTCTTCCAGCACCAACAAATTCTCCAACTCTTCAGCCATCAACTGGGTGTTCTACAATTCATTTTAATTCTGACACTAACTACCCAGCGTTAGCACAGACCCCATAGATTAAGGGCTCATTCTCAGGGTAGTACTGCCCCCACTTCAGACACCAATTGTATTGATAAGTTCCGGATCACCTTACTTCTGACCAACCAGTTATAAATTGGGGGTTCCCATGACTCCCTCCTCAGGTTTGATAATCTGCTAGAACAGCTCACAATACTCAGGAAAACACTTTACTTACGATTACTGGTTTATTATAAAGGGTGTAACTCAGGAATCACTCAGTCATTGGCCCCTGTCCCTTTCCTGTAGGTTAGGCAATGGCACTGAAATTTCCAACCCTCAAGTAGTGCCTTGGTCTTTCTGGCAACCAGACCCCATCCCGAAGCTATCTAGGGGCCCTCAGTCAGCAGTCATCTCATTAGCATACAAGAGACACCCTTTGGCTCCAGAGATTCTAAAGGTTTTAGGAGCTGTGTGCCAGGAACCACAGACAAAGACCAAACATATATTTATTCCATCACAGTAACACGATATCACTTTACAGAGGATGTGGCAGATTATATTTTCCAAAGGTCGCTACATCAATGTATCCCATCTCACGAGGTCTTCTTACGATATGATGCTGCCACTCCTCTTGAATCTGGGTGGGCCTGGAACCATGTGATGACTATTTGAATATCAAGGTTAACTCATAAAAGGTGATATAGCTGCTCAAGTCTCTCTTTCTCTGTACAGACGCTTGCCCCTGGAATCTAGCTACATTGTTGTGAGGAAGTCAAGTAGCACCTTAGAAAGATTTTGTAAAGGTGTTTCCACCCCAGCCCCAACTGAGGTCCAGGTGGCAGCCAGTACCGACTGCCAGACTTGGGATTAAGTGAGCCAGCCCCCAGCCTTCAAGCCACCTCAACTGGTGTTGACTAGAGCAGAGACAGACTGTCCCCTCCCAGCTCTGCCCAAACTGCAGATTTATAAGCAAAATAAATGATACGTTGTTTTAGGCCACTAAGTTTTGGATGGTTTATTGTCACACAGCAATGAATGAATAACTAGAACAGAGGGGAAGTTGTTGGAAGCCTTTGAGAAGACCTCTGAGGCACTTTCATGAAATAAAGGCAGGGATACAGCTTGGTGTCGGGCACAGCTAGAATCAGATTGGTCACTTCCACAATTTCCTCTCTCTATATCAGTTTCTCCCCACCCGTTGGTCATTGCTGCTTCTTTTTTCCTGGATATCATTCTCTTAGGTCTTTTGGCTTCATTTGCATGGTATGCTTCCCCAATTCCCAATTCCTAACTTGGCCCTTTAAGAAGAACTAAGCCTCTTTTCTTAGTTACAGGGTTCAATATCCTATAAACAACTTTGGACCAATCAAATGTGCCTAAAGGGAGGGTTCTATAATGTTTGGCCCTAGGGGCTCCTCCAGAGAATTGGGGCTATTTTCTGAGAAGAGAGAATTGCAAAATGAGTAGTCCTCACTTTTGACTTTGGGGGAACTCTTAGGAAAATAATAAATTGCTTTCTGCGTGAGTTTAAATCTCAGAATCTCAAGCAAAAGGTAGGTCTAATTTTATGATGGGAATCAGTGTCAAATAGGATTAGCTGAACAGGAATTCTTCTAATGGTACCATCTTGGATCTTCAATAAAAATCATCAAGATCAATTGATTAGGGAGCCAGCAGGATGTTAATGGTTAATCGAAGGGGAGACTGTGAAGGGCAAATTTATCCAGTATGGCTTTAAATGTAAACTAATTTTATGGAGCAGCAATACATTATAGTTGTTAGAAACCTGGCCTCTGGAGCCGGATGGCTCTGCTCAATGTGGCTCCACCACTGGCATCTTTATGACATTTAGCAAGTAGTCTCTCTGTGCCTCAGTTTTCTCGTCCGAACACCGGCGCTAACAACATTTCCTGCCATACAGGGTTATTGTGGGTTTTAATAAATTACATGCTAAGTACTAATAATAGTGGCTGGCACAAAATGAGTCCTCAATGAATAATGCTTTTATATTCCAGACATCAGATCAGATATCCTGTAGAATTTATCCTAAATTAAGTCTTTGTCACTGGAACTTACATTCAAGTTAAATTCATCAAGTGTGAGCAAGTCCCAGCCAAAAGTTAGATGCTAATGGGAGACTCCTTTCTATTGCCCTTTGGTTCCTGTCTCCGTCCATATTTGGGAGTGGTGGGATGTTACGGATATGGTAGATTGGCCTTCAGCCTTAGTTCCAAACTCCTCCGCACGTGCTTGGAGTTATGCAGAGACTGGCATACTGAAACCTACCTTTCCTAAACTTCCACACAGCTGGTATTCTGGGTACAGATTAACTCTTTAATCTGACGCACTTATGCAGAGTCTTTAAGGTGGACGTGAGACGGGTGCCATCTTCCTGTTGCTTTGGATCTTACTGGCTAACATCATTGTGAGGATTTTGAGATTTTTCTGGATCCCTTCACTAGCTCCATGTGTGTCGAGAGGCAGCTGTGATGTGGAGGGCAGTGGCTGCAGCTTCTTGATCCCTGGATCGCAGTAGGTGGCAGTGGGTTTTGAGGTCAACCAACCCAAACGTCAACTCCTGAAGCCCCACATTTCCGAACGTGTCAGAGGTTGCAGCTATCTTGGAGGGCTTGTTGCATGACGTTGTTTGGGAGTAATTCCTCCAGCCCCTACACCACTAACGGAAGCACCCAATTTCCTACACTGTATCCTTTCAGCTCCTTTTCTTGCAGCCACACTCTGACTGATTCAGACAGGAAGCCACAGAAGTTATCTTCCCCATGGTAGTCCTCTGTCAAGTGATTAATTTTTCCAACTTATTCCATGTGACATTGCTGAGCTAATGGAGGAGAGCAAGAAAAGGAGGCTGCGGGCTAAGGAGTTGGATTGCTGATAAAGGATGATTCCTCAAAAAATAACAGACAAGTTCATCATGTGCCCAAGGGAGAAAGCCATTCCTCTGCTGCTGCACTGTTACGGGAGTGCACTGGGGTCATGTAGTGAGGGTACCTGGAGTAGTCCTCAGTGTGATTGCCCCCAAAAGAATTTCAGTTGATTTTACAATTTATTGTTAGATTTTTCCACTTGAGCAGAGCTATTCGGATCTGTTTTAATCTCCTCTGCTGTGCCACCTTGAGAAACTGACTTTTTAATGCCTGTCATTTTTCATCAACACTAGCATTGGGTTCCCCAAATGTTCTCAGCCCCTTTCTTCCTTGCCACAGAGCATAGAAAGCCATACACTTACTGCCCTCCCTTCTCTCGCCCTAGCAGGGATCATATGATCCAGTTCTAGTAGAACTCTGGAGTAGCTTCTAGAAAAGCTTTTGTTTTCCTTATTTAAAAAAAAAAAAGATATGATTAACAGGACTCCCTCCTTCCTTCTCTCCTACCTTAAAAATAAATATGGTGCCTGGAGTCATATAGCAGCCATTTTGTAAACATGAGGTGACAAGTCAATTCACCAAAGACCATAGAGGGAAAAAGACAGGAGTTAAGATCTTTGGTCACACAATTGAGTCTCTGCATTTGCCCTGAATTTCTTACCCCTGGGCTTTTCCTTAAGTGAGAATAATAAACTTCTATTTATTTAAACAAGTATTTGTAGGGTATTCTATTCCTCGTAGTCTATAAAATTTCTATACAAGGTGTTATTTATATCTCCTGGAGTTTTGTGGGGATCCAACAAGATAACTGGTGTGACAGTACTTTGAAAAACTATAAAAAAAGAACTAATTTTAGGGTTTCCCTGGTGGCACAGTTGTTGAGAGTCTGCCTGCCGATGCAGGGGACGCGGGGTCGTGCCCCGGTCTGGGAGGATCCCGCATGCCGCGGAGCAGCTGGGCCTCTGAGCCATGGCCACTGGGCCTGTGCGTCCGGAGCCTGTGTTCTGCGGTGGGAGGGGCCACAGCAGTGAGAGGCCCGCGTGCCCCCCCAAAAAAGAAAAAGAGAACTAATTTTAAAGTCCTGTTTTTAAGGGAATCCGATGTTTTCTGTGTAGCTCAAGGTAGAGGAAATTTCAATGAAATGATAAGTGATTGAAATAAATATGCCACATATTCCTTTCAACAACTCAGATGAAGGCTTGCTTCTCTCTTAAATTATTAATAACCCCATTTAGTACTTTCAAAGTGCTTTGCTATCATTTGATATTTAATCCTCAGAATTTCCCTAGCAGATTGTAAAATCTCATTCTACAAGGGTAGAAGTGAAAACAAGGCTTTTCAAAGACTTTCTCAGAGACACATATGCCTGTGGCAGACTCAGAACTAAAAATCAAAGAATCTAACAGTCCGGTGTGTAATTGGCTTTCTCATGTAAGTTTGATATGCAGGACATGACACAGCCCAAGGGAGCCCTAAGCCCTAAGCATTTAAAGTTTCATAGTATATGTATATTCAAACTAAGATCCAGCTAACCATGTACTTTATCCTCTTTATCCTTGTGAATAAGATGCCTTTATGCACAACATTAGAAGAGGACAAGGAAATACTATTCTCTACCAGTAATGAACTTAAGTCTATTTACACACTGCTCTCTACTGTGTAATAATTTTGTGTGCCCCCCACATTCATACGTTGGACCTAATCCCTAATGTGATGATATTTGGAAGTGGAGCATCTGTGAGGTGGTTAGGTCATGAGGGTGAAGCCTTCATGAATGGGATTAGAGCCCTAAAAAGAGAGACCCCAGAGAGCTCTTTAGTCCCTTCTACCACGTGAATACAGCAAGATGGCGGTTTTTGAACCGGAAGGAGGTCTCCCTAGATACTGAATCCGCTGGTGCCCTGACCTTGGGTTTTCCAGCCTCCAGAGCTATGAATTTCTGTTGTTTATAAATCACCCAGTCTATGACAGTTTGTTATAGCTACCCAAACTAAGACGCACACTGAAAGCATCATCCTATCCTGGCATAAAAGAAATGAGGTCATATTATTTTGTTATTTTCCTGATGTACATTGTTATAAGCAGTAAAAAGGGGTTCTTTTGATACTACATGTTGAAAAAAACAGGGGCAAAGTAAGGAGAATATCTAACTGCCTAAACAGGAAGTGGATTCATGCTTTAAAAAGGAAGTGAAGAAAAACCATCGGTGATCAAAACTTCATTCAGAATTGTGCTGCTGAGAATCTCCCTCCACCTTCAACCCAAGAAAATGTTCTGGCAATTTTAATAATGTTATGTTCAATGAAAAGAAACTTGGCCCTTAATTAATGGTGTTATTTTCAAGAAAAAATTTATCCATTTCAAAGCCTTTTATCCAAATTCCGACTTAGTAAGATTTACATGACATGAGATCAAAGAGAGGCAAAGGAAAAAAAAAGCTCAAACAGAAATACAAAAAGGCCTTAATTAAGTCTATATTATTACTATCTTTATTTTCAAATCCAGAGATGGATGATATAGAAATTTCCTTCCCCAGCTCTACTACTTCCTAGCCATGGGACTTTGGGCAAGTGGCTCTCTCTGTGTTTAATGTCCTCAAGTGGTAAATGGACCTAATGATAGTACCTACTTCATTGGGTGGTTAAGCGGATTGTATGAAATGGTATTGTAACAGTAATGTTAGCTATTAGTATTGTCTGTAAAAACCAGGAAACAATAAGCACAACTAAGTCAGGGACACCTACGACACATACTACAAAGTTGCAGGACCTATGTCAAATACATTTTGTAAAATACTAAAGGGTAGATTGTTGAGAGGTGACAAAGAGCACACTTTTGTCCAGTTCTGCTATTCCTAAGGGCAACAATGGTCACTGGATTCAAGGGGACATAGCTGAATTTGAGGAATGAAGAAGGTGGTGTTCAGCAAGAAACAGGGATGTTCCTGAGCAGAAATCCACTGTAAATGGGAGAAAATTATCACAAATTATTAACGGATTATTACTGGTCACAACAAGGAGCAGATGGCTTCCCAGAAAGCCTAAATAGTGGAACTCTGAGAAACCCTCTGGATTCTTGTTGAGGCTTATGAATTTATGGGAAGAGCACACACCCTGGGAAAATGAGAATTTTGTAAGGTATTTAAATCTCTGCCACCTGATGTTCTAAAGGCTGTTGTATATGTACATTTCATTTGTTAACTACCTCTTTTTCTTTTTTTAACAAATAAGTTTTTTAAATTTTATTTTTAAATTATTTTTTTTTATTACTGTTATGTTTTGGACCGTGCCATGTGGCATGCAGGATCTTAGTTTCCTGACCAGGGATTGAACCCGTGCCCCCTGTCATGGATGTATGGAGTCCTAACTACTTGACCGCCAGGGAAGTCCCTGTTAGCTACCCCTTCTGCAACAGTTTTATGATAATTAGAACAGGGGAGTGAGGTAACAATCTTGCCTGTTTTAGAAAAGAGATATTTTCAGGATGTAGTGTAATTGGATTGCGGGAGAGATAGGAAAATGAAGCCAGAGAAGTCAAGTGCTTGAAACTGGAAGAATTAAACTGGGTAAACTCCAGGAAAGAAATGTGCATAACATACTTGTCAGGCCAACCCTGACTTCTAAATATTGTTACTGCCAAGAGCACCGAGCACAGGGCAGGGCCCTTCACCAAGTGTCCTCAGTGTTCCAAGAGCACCTCTAGTGTTTCCTGTCTGCCTCCCAGGTGGCTCAGTCTCTCGTGAGTAAGCTACACTGAAAGGGGAAATACGATGAAAGAGGGGTGAGGAAGAGAAGACAACAAGGAAAAAGAGGGAACCAATGAAGAATACAGAGGAGCAAGGGAAAGTTAAGAAGGGAAAGAGAAAGGAAAAGAAGGAAGAAAGTGAGATAATATGAAGAAGAAAGAGATGAAAGCATGAGAATGGGACAAGCATGGAATCACAGAGACATCACTAGGATGCTTGGACTGGAGTGTTGAGCTAGAATCGGACACAGGAATGGAGAGAGGAGACACTGTGTCAGGAGGAACTTCTTGAGAGTAGAGGAGGTAGGAGAAAATGAGGTTAGAGGAATAAGAAAACACTGTGTGTTATCCTAGATGTCTGGATTAATAATCATCTTTATGTCTATTGTGTCAAAGCTCTTAGTGACATTGTGGGCAGAACCACATCCAATACTGTTTCAGAATAATGATGGTTTTTGGTGAAGCAGAGTGTATGAAGGAGAGGAGAAATTGGATGAATGATGAAAGAAGAGATAGGAAGCCAGTCCTGCAAGACACCACAGGGAGACGCTAATGCTGAACCCCTGGAAATGAAAGTGATGCAATGCCTGTGAAAATTAGCAGGATGTTTACTATCTTTCTGCACAATTTAAAAAAAAAAAGAAAAAAAATGATAGCACTGGCTACACACAACTGTTTCTTAAAGAAGAACATATTGGCGTCCAATTTATCTGAGATTGGGTGTCGCCTTGAGAATCTGGCATGTGTGTTATTACTTACATGGGATGTTCCATACCAGTTATTTTACGAGTTTTAAACCAGGCTTTGGCACTTTTTCATTTGTATATTTGCTCCTTTTACTTTATGAGATGAGTCATTTATTACTCTATCAATTCATACATCTATCAAGATACCTCTTGGACCAGTCGTTCTCAAACTATAATGAGCATCAGAACCATCTGGAGGGCTTGTTAAACATAGATTTCTGGGCTCAAACCCTTCAGAGTTTCTTACGTATGCAGTGGTCTGGAGTGGAAGAATTTTCATTTCTAACAAGTTTCCAGGCCATGCTGGTCCAGACCTTGCTTAGAGAACCACAGTATTTGATAAATAATAGAGTGTTCCTACTGGGTGCAAATTCTATTACTGCAGAGATATTAAAATACAAGATTGTATTTCCAAGGATGGAACGTTTAGAGTTCAGAAAAACTGTGAGAAGCATTACTATACAAAACTATCAATTATATTATTTTATCAATAGTAAAATCAAAGAGTTCTATGACTTTTTTCAGGAAAGTTTCTGAATTTGTGACTTTCTCTGATTAGATGACTCACTTGAAATTCTGGCCTTCCCACTGTAGTTTCCTCAATTTTAAAACCTCAAACTTAAGAGTTGTGAAGGAAGTATTACACCTGAAACTAACACAATATTGTAAACCAATTATACTTCAATTAAAACCAAAAAGTTGTAAAGAAAAATTTCTCCTCTTCTTCACATGATCCCATCTTGGCCCAGAGAGAAGGACACATTCACCAATATTTCTGTCCTCTCAGAATAGTTCTGGTGAGAAAGCTTGTGCCCCTCCCTCCACCTGCTATGGACAGAGCGTGATACTCACTGGGCCATATTGGTTGTGAGGACTGTGCCCATAAAAAGAAGAGGGGGCCACCTTAATCTCTGTGACCCCCCTGGGCTCTCAGGTGCAAACAGGCTTACCTGCACTTCTGTGGCCAAGCAGTAAGCCCACCTGGGTAGTGCCCTTCCATGGGCATCAGTCCCTGCTGGAGACATTACACAGTGTAGCCTGGTCCTTGCAGCTGACTGGGTAAGTGGACACAGAGTCCTATCTGCAACCTGGACACAGCCCCAGGGTAAATGTGCAGATCCTAGATCAAGAAAACTTCAGGTCAAAGCTGTAGTCTCCAACATGTTTTAGCAGAAGCCCTGCTAAACCATTCATACAATTGGCTATCTGTTCTTTAAGTGTTTGCTTTATCAGTCAGCACTCTGAAGGGGAGCAGAATAGGATTTTAGACCTAAAAGACCTCTAAAATAGGCTGGGAAGCAAGTATATACATAAGATGGGCATGTGGGCAGCAAAAGGCAACCTAGGGAGACTGAGGATCTCAAGGTAAGACTCAGTGGTCAGCTTGGGCTGGGGCAGCTCACAGTGGTTTATTGTACAGCCATAGCTGGTACATAAGGCACGGGATGCTCAGAAGCAGAGTTCTGGTTAAATGCCACCTCAAAACATGTGGTCTTCACTCTGTGAGGCCTTTTTAGACATTTGTAGAAACAATGATTGCTACTTTCATAGTGTCTTTTTTCTCCATATAGTGCTTGGGGCACAGGACACTAATGTGTTCATTCTGACCTGCAGTTTGGTAGCATCAGGCCTGAGTAGAAGCTCTAGATGAGTTCCAAATCTTACAAATAGTCTCTGGGGCTCATAAGGCTCCATTATAGGATTTTGGAAATATACAACCTCTACCTTTGGGTGGTAAATTGGCTCTGAAATGGGTATTTTAGCAATTCTGCTCATCGGTGTGGATTTATCCCAACTACAGCTTCAACCATGGAAGGGTACTGCAACAGGCAAAGAGGAATATGGAATTTCTCCAAAGGAGCTATGTCACATTTTTAAGCTGGAGTAGAGTTCAAAACAAAACCAACCTCATTATGAACCGAAGGCTAGTAGGAACAATTTCAAGATTTCCTTCCAGGAAACTCTGTCATTTGGAATTTGGTTTGCTTAGTGATATACTGAGGAAAGAAAACTGGAAAGAGGTTTGATCTTAAAATCAAAACATCAATGAGAAAACGTAAAAGCAAAATGAAGGCATACATGCTGAGAGTATAGATAGAGATGGAGAATGAACTTCTACCTGTGAAGAAAGGTTGAATTCTTGAAAAAAGATGTAACTGGGAAAAAGGGAAATGTTTTAGTTGTTACTCAATCAAGGAGTTTGGGGAGCTCATGAAACCAAGTAAAGGAAATGAGATTGAGAGAGCTAACTGGGTTAATTCTCCCAGTGAGAGCCCAGATAGAGAATACTGTTGAGAGTGAAACTTTCCCTTCCTCCCCTCCCCTGCCTCCCCATCCCTTCCCTTCTCTTCTCTTCTTTTCCTTTCCCTTTCTTTTCTCATCCTCTTCCTTCATATTTAAAAAAAAACATTTTAATTACAGAAATTTCCTAACAAACACAAAAGAAGAGAGAATAATATGATGAACCTCCATGAGTTCATCTCTCAGCTCCAGCAGTTATAAACATATGGTCATTCTCATTTCATCTATACCTCTCCATTCCTCCCCCAGCCCCTTATCCCCTGCTGGATTATTTTAAAGTTAATTTCAGACACCATATAATTTCATTTGTATTGTCTTAAAGAAATAAGGATTTAAAAAGCAAAATTGAACCACGAGGTTCTTTCATATCTAAAAATATTGATAATAATTCTAGGAGCTAATAACCTATTATACCAAAGTTCCAGGATACAATGTTAATATGCAAAAGTCAATTGCTGTCCTACACACAAACAATGAACAAGTGAAATTTGAAATAAAAAATGCAATATCATTAACATTAGCACCCCCCACTAAAAGAACTACTTAGGTATAAATCTAAAAAAAAAATGTATAAGACCTATATGAACAGAACTATAAAACTCTGATGAATAAAATCAAAGAAGAACTAAATAAATGGAGATATATTCCATGTTCATGAGTGGGAAGACTCAATATTGTCAAGATGTCAGTTCTTCCCAACTTGATCTGTAGATTTAACCAAAATTCCAGCAAGTTATTTAATGGATATGGCCATGCTCATTCTAAAGTTAATATGGAGAGGAAAAAGTCCCAGAATAGCCAAAACAGTACCGAAGGAAAGGAACAAAGTTGGGGAACTGACACTACCCAACCCAACTTCAACACTTGCTGTAAAGCTACAGTAATCAAGATGGTTTGATATTGTACAATATGGGGAATATAACCAATATTTTATAATAACTATAAATGGAGTATAACCTTTAAAAATTCTGAATCACTATATTGTAAACCTATAACTTACATAATATAGTACAGAAACTGTACTTCAATTAAAAAAAATAATTTGGTATTGGCAAATAACAGATTAATAGAAAAGAACATAAAGCCCAGAAAGGCCACTCATAAATACAGTCAACTGATTTTTTTTTGAAGTTATAACTCACATTTTTATTAATAATATTTATTCATCTTAACAATATTTCTAAGTTTCAAGCCATGTAATTTTTTGGTTTTATGTTCAAATGTAGACTTTTCACTCATACCTTCCGAGATGAGCTGCATAAATCAGTTGTTAAAAATACTAGATTCATCTGCTCTGACAATATTCCCTGCTAATTTAGTCATTTAAAGATTTAGCTTAACTTCTAAAACTAAAACATACTGCACCTTTCTTCGTAAAATAAGAACTAGCCATTTTATTCAAGAGTACTGATGTCCGACTATAGATAATTTTGTTACAAAATTGCCATTATTTAGAAACAAGACCAATAAGTCAAGACAATCATTAAGTCCTACAACAGAAGTGTGAATTAATAAATGTAACTGAGAACCACTAAGTCAATGAATAATGACCATATCATATACTTCGCTCAGTTGTTTTAAAAATCATTCAGCTGTACTTGTGACTGACAGATGCCACTAGCATGACATCAGGCCCAATATGCATACATAATAACTTTGGTTGAACACATAATTATTATAAAGTTATTAAATACATAATAACTTTTACTGTGTCCATGTGCAGAAAAGAGTTACCATGGCAGGCCTGACACTGTTCTCCTTAGAAAGGCCTGCTTACAAGGCTGGCCCTTAGCTGGCATCAGAACCTGGATTTGGGGAGCATTCCTGCCATTCCCTAATTGATGAGAGCTGCTCACTGCGCCTAAACTGTCTGGGTAAACCACGTGGTTTGTGTTCAATACCTGCTTTCCTTCTGGGAGTCTGGAATTTTGGTACATGCTATGCAGAGGCTGCCACATGACCGACTCCCAGTTAAAAGTCTGAGGACTGAATCTCGAACGAGTTCCCCCGGAGACAACAGTTCACATGTCACAATTCAACCATGGTGGAATTAAGCTCACCTGAGTGACTCTACCAGGAGAGAGCTCTAGGAAGCTTGCACCTGGTTTCCTCTAGACTTTGTCCCATGTGCCTTTTCCCTTTGCTGGTTTTGCTCTAATAAATCTTAGCCATCAGTATGACTATATGCTTAGTACTATGAGCATATGAAAAGTTGCTCCATGTCATATGTCATCAGGGAAATGCAAATTAAAACAGCAATGAGATACTACACACTTATTAGAATGGTCAAAATTTGGAACACTGACAACACCAAATGCTGAGGAGAATGTGGAGTAATAGGAACTCTCATTTATTGTTGGTGCAGCTACTTTGGAAGACAGTTTGGCAGTTTTTTAGAAAACTAAACATATTTTTACCATATGATCCAGCAATCCTTCTTCTTGGTATTTATCCAAAGAAGGTGAAAACTTACGTCACACGAAAACTTGCACATGGATGCTTATAGCAGCTTTATTCATAATTGTCAAAACTTGGAAGCACCAAGATGTCCTTCAGTAGGTGAATAAATAAATAAACCGTGGTACATCCAGACAATGGAATATTATTCAGTGCGAAAAAGAAATAAGCTATCAAGCCATGAAAAGACATGGAGGAATCTTAAGTGCATATTAGTAAGTGAAAGAAGCCAACTGTATGAGCCAACTATATGACATTATAGGAAAAGCAAAATTATGGAGATAATAAAAAGATCAGTGATTGCTAGTGAGGGGCAGGGGGTGAGGAGAGGGGAAATAAGAATAGGCAGAGAACAGAGGATTTTTAGAGCAGTGAAAAAATTCTGTATGATATTATAATGATGGATATATGCCATCATACATTTGTCCAAACCCGTGGAATGGACAACTCCATAAGTGAACATTAAGGTAAACTATGGACTTTGGGTGATTATGATGTGGGTGACTATGATGTGTCAATGTAGGTTCATACTTGGTAAAAATTATACCATTCTGATGAGTGATGTTGATAATAGGGAGGCTATGCCTGTGTGTGGGGGCAAACTGTATATCTCTGCACCTTCCTTTTAATTTTTTTGTAACACCTAAAACTGTTCTAAAAACTGTCTTTAAAAATATTAACAATAATTTCCTTATATTATGTGTATATTATTATCCATATATTCATGGACATTTCATGGAAGTGCTGTATTGGGTGGTTGCAGAAAAATTGGGTACGGGGACTTCCTTGGTGGCGCAGTGGTTAAGAATCCACCTGCCAATGCAGGGGACACGGGTTTGAGCCCTGGTCCAGGAAGATCCCACATGCTGCGGAGCAACTAAGCCCGTGAGCCACAACTATTGAGCCTGCGCTCTAGAGCCTGCAAGCTACAACTAATGAAGCCCACACGCCTAGAGCCTGTGCTCCGAAACAAGAGAAGCCACCACAATGAGAAGTCCGCACACTGCAACAAAGAGTAGCCCCCGCTCGCCACAACTAGAGAAAGCCCGCACGCAGCAACGAAGACCCAATGTAGCCAAAAACAAATAAATATTTTAAAAAAGAAAGAAAAAGTGGACATTTATGATAGAAGGACTGGAAAGATTAGCAGAGAATACATTAAACATTGTTTGATGAGTCCGAAGGTAACATAGTCATTTCAGGTGGCAAACTCATATGGCCATTGTCTGGGGGAAGATGTCCAAGAAAATCATAGGGTTAGGACTCTGAACAAAGATTTAGGGAAGATGAGGTACAGTGAAGGCGAGCCTGGTAGGTTTAAAAGAGATCAATTCCAGGCCAGGGTCAGGTGCTAGGCTGATGGAAGGTACTTATGGGTATGGTTAGAATTATCAAGCTTGGGATGGTGAAGGTAATTGGATATGTTTGAACAGTGAACACATTTGGCTGACCCAGAACTGACTGATTCCATGTAGGGGATCCCAGAACAACTGTCTGGTTTAAAAAAAAAAAAACTCAGGAACTCTGATCCAGCAATAAGTGCTACCCAGGAGGAAAGAAAATTCAAAGCTCTGCTGAGCCTGCAGAGTTCATGGAAGAAGAGAAGGAAATGGAACATTAGGGGATATTAAACTGCTGTAGGAAAAGATGAAGCTGAATGAATAGTTCTGCTACCAATGATGTGGGAAGAGAGACGTTCAAGGTCTGAAAAGTCCAAAAGCCAAGGAAAGGCAAGGTTTGGGGGGAAAGGACGTGAAAAAGAACACGATGGTGCTTATTTAGAACTATCCACAGAGAATTCAGTTAGGGGTGTACTGAGGATAATTCTTTAAATGAGGCCATCCCTCAAGTGATAAGAGGGAACTGCATCTATAAGATATGGTTCCTTAGATTAAGGTTAAAGGAATTCCAGCTCCAAATCTGCTCCAGCACAGGCTAAAATCCTTTTGAGTTTCTACTGGGGATGCAGAAATAGAGAAGGAAAGAGGTTGAGTTTACATAGAATGTTAGGTCATGAATGTGCTTAGAAGGGGATGGAGGCAGTATCACTAGACAGAGTTCAGGCTCTGGGAGGAACTGGATCCTCCAAAAGCAGCAATCAAGAAGGAAATAAAAATATAGTTAAATTTTTTTATTGTGGAAATTTTGAATTACACATAAAAATAGAATAATATAACATTCCCATTATGCAGTCACAGCAACCATAAAATTGTTGCCATTCTTATTTTAACTATTCCTTCACATGATTTTATGGTGGAGTACATGAAAGGTCCAGATGTTTATTATTTCATTAATAAATAATTAAGAGGTTTTCAACATACAGGACAGACACAGAGCGGACCAATGAAGCCTTGGGTTAACCCACAGTACTAGACTAGAGGTGTCACCCTTGCACATTTCAAACTTTTAGAAGAAGATACCATTTTATTTTATTTTTAATTTTTTTTATTGAACTATAGTTGATTTACAATATTGTGTTAGTTTCAGGTGCACAGCAAAGTGATAAATTATATATATGTGATATCTATCTATCTATCTATCTATATATACACACACTCTTTTTCAGATTCCTTTCCATTATAGATTATTATAAGATACTGAATCTAGTTCCCTATGCTATACAGGAAATCCTTGTTGTTTATCTATTTTATGTATAGTAGTGTATATCTGTTAATGCCAAATTCTCAATTTATCCCTCTCCACCCTTTCCCCTTTGGTAACCGTAAGTTTGCTTTCTATGTTTATGAGTCTGTTTCTGTTTTTAAATAAATTCATTTGTACTATTTTTTAGATTCCCCATATAAGCAATATCATATGATATTTGTCTTTCTCTGTCTGACTTACTTCATTCAATATGACAGTCCCTAGGTCCATCCATGTTGCTGCAAACGGCATTATTTCATTCTTTTTTATAGCTGAGTAATATTCCATTGTGTATATATACCACATCTTCTTTATCATTCATCTCTTGATGGACACTTAGGTTGCTTCCACGTCTTGACTATTGTAAATAGTGCTGTTATAAACATAGGGGTGCACGTATCTTTTTGAATTTGAGTTTTCATCTTTTCTGGATATATGCCTAGGAGTGGTATTGCTGGGTCTTATGGTTCTATTTTTAGTTTTTAAAGGAATCTCCATACTGTTTTCTGTACCGATTTACATTCCCACCAACAGTTTAGGAATGTTCCCTTTTCTGTACACCTTCTCCAACATTTATTATTTGTAGACTTTTTGAAGATGGCCATTCTGACTGGTGTGAGGTGATACCTCATTGTAATTTTGATTTGCATTGCTTTAATAATTAGTGATGTTGAGCATCTTTTCATGTGTCTGTTGGCCATCTGTATGTCTTCTTTGGAGAAATGCCTATTTAGGTCTTCTGCCCATTTTTTGATTGGGTTGTTTGTTTTTTTGATATTGAGTTATATGAATTGTTTGTATATTTTGTAAATTAATCCCTTGTCAGTTGCATCATTTGCAAATATTTTCTCCCAGTCTGTAGGCTGTCTTTTTGTTTTGCTTATGGTTTCCTTTGCTGTGCAAAAGCTTGTAAGTTTGATTAGGTCCCATTTCTTTATTTTTACTTTGACTTCTTTGACCTTGGGAGACTGAGTTAAGAAAATATTGCTATGATTTATGTCAGAGAACATTTTCCCTATATTCTCTTCTAGGAGTTTTATAGTGTCATGTCTTATATTTAAGTCTTTAAGTCATTTTGGGTTTATTTTTGTGTATGGTGTGAGGGCGTGTTCTAACTTCACTGATTTACATGAGGCTGTCTAGCTTTCCCAGCACTACTTGCTGAAGAGACTGTCTTTTCTCCATTGTGTAGTCTTGCCTCTTTTGTCAAAACTTAATTGACCATAGGTGTGTGGGTTTATTTTTGGGCTCTCTATTCTGTTCCATTGATCCATATGTCTGTTTTTGTGCCAGTATCATGCTGTTTTGATTGCTTTAGCTTTGAAGTATTGTCTGAAGTCTGGGAGGATTATGTCTCCAGCTTTGTTCTTTTTCCTCAGGATTGCTTTGGCAATTCTGGGTCTTTTGTGGTTCCATACAAATTTTTGGATTATTTGTTCTGGTTCTGTGAAAAATGTCAGTGGGTAATTTGATAAGGATTGCATTAAATCGGTAGATTGCTTTGGATAATATGGCCATTTTAGCAATATTAATTCTTCCAATCCAAGAGCATGGGATATCTTTCCATTTCTTTGAGTCATCTTCGATTTCTTTTATGAATGTTTTATAGTTCTCAGCATATAGGTCTTTCACTTCCTTGGTTAGGTTTATTCCTAGTTTTTGGTGTTTTCTTTTGATGTGATTTTAAACAGGATTTTTTTTTACTTTCTCTTTCTGATATTTCATTGTTAGTGTAAAGAAATGCAACAGATTTCTGTATATTAGTCTTGTATCTTGGTACCTTGCTGAATTCATTTATTAGTTCTAATAGTTTTTGTGTGGAGTCTTTAGGGTTTTCTATATAAAGTATCAAGTCATCTGCATATAATGACAATTTTACCTCTTCTCTTCCAATTTGGATACCTCTTATTAATCTTGTCTGATTGCTGTGGCTAGGACTTCCAATACTATGTTGAATAGTAGTGGTGAGAGTGGTCTCCTTGGCTTGTTTCAGAATTTAGTGGGAAGGCTTTCAGTTTTTCTTTGTTGAGTATTATATTGGCTGTGAGTTTGTAATAAATGGCTTTGATTATGTTGAGATATATTCCCTCTATACCCTCTTTGGTGAGAGTTTTTATCATGAATGAACGTTGAATTTTATCAAATGCTTTTTCTGCAAGAAGATAGCATTTTAAATGCCTCTCTCTAATGGTGAGACAATATATCCGAGTGAATTTTCCCATCGTTGCAGGAAACACGGTATGACCATTAATGGGCAATTTCTCCCTTGTGGGTTTAAATTTGCTGGAAATGGCCTCTGGACCACATGCCCAGATTGATGTCTGTCAGTTAGCCTGAAACCAAAATATTTTATCTATAACTGTGTTTTCTTCATGTGCCTGTCTTTCCCTAGGATAAAACTCTCAGCAATGTTCTGCAGATAACAAAAATACAGAACTAGACTGTACTGTCTACAAAACTCTGGACAGATAATTTTGCTTGGGATAATGCTCTGGTGGCACAGGAGTTGCTTGCTTGTACTTTCTAAACTTTGTTAGAATAAGTCTGGTGCTGTGATTCTCAGGCACAGCAGAATGCATGAGTAATTTGTAATTGGGTAAATTCAGCTTTGTAGCTGCTGAAGAAGCTATAATTATTCCAGTGCTTCAGAGATGGTGCAAAACACTGCAGCTGCTAAAAGAAAGCTGGCCACATCAGAGTGAGATGAATCCATTAAAACCAGAAAGAGACAGAAAAAAAAATTTGAATTTAGTTTACAAGAAGGGGAATTTGATTTAGAATATTAGTACTTTCTCTCATAATTTAACAATCAAATAATTAATATTCAAATTTGGGGTATTTGAGTGTTGTTTGTATGATTTTTTTTTGAGTAGTTTTATGTTGGCACATGGAACTTTTATACTTTTTTTAAGCTGTGAGTTACACAATGTGGATCAACACAACTTACCAAAAAAAAAAAAAGAAAAGAATTGTATAGGAGTGAGTTTTTTTCCTTTGGTGTGTGGTGGAGTTAAGGCAAATTTAATGAGTTCTTATCCTTCCTCACAGGTTTTGGGAGCAATAGTTAGACCACTCAACACACTGTCCCAGGTGTATTCAAAAGAAGCATCCTCTTGAACACAGGAGCATGATTGCTTAGGTACAATGCTGATTTCCATTCTGGAGTGGGTCAGTCTGCTCCTGGTTGATCACACGCCTGGCAGTGAAGTCTAACAAATACCTGGGGAGAGTTTATGGGGAACATTTCTGCTCCTGTCACCACATTTCCACACTGGTTCATGCAGGAGAAAACTTCTACCTATGCTTCTGACCTTTTGCAAGTGCCATGAAGGAGCTTCTGCTTCACTCTTGATCCCTTGGAACAAGAATGGTCAGTGGGTGATCTAGGCATCACATGGGCTGGGCCACACCTTATTAGAGGGGAGTTTCCTGGGCTTAGGAGCAGAGAAGTCTGAACCGTTTCTTTCTCTGACTACTACAGTCAAGGTGAGCCCAGAAGGTTAAGGGGTGGTTGAAGCCCTAACATTCTTTCTTTCTTTTTCCTGCTGTGTCTCTGCAGGAGACCTCCTTAAAACAGGCTGGGTGCATGGATGTGGATTCTGCTCTGCTGATAAGGTCTTACATCATTAGGTGTGTCTCTGAATGTGCTCTCCTCAGCCTCTTTGTAGATTTGGGATGAGGTGGGAGACTTGTGGTCTAAGCCACCTTCTCAAACATAGTTCACAAAAATTTTATATTTCGGATGTGACTGTTTTGTTCATTTATTTGTTTTGCATGTATTCTCCTTTGGTTAAGATGGTGGCAGGGAGGAGCTGTGAGGTTAGGCTGCTCATGGAGCCTAACAATTCCAGCAGAACAATTCCATTTTTCACATGGAGATGAATCTAGCTATTATAGTAGATTTTGGTGGAATCCAATACTGTTTCTATCTCAAATTGCTGACAACCAATTGATTCTGCTCTTTCCAAATTCAATATTTCTTAATTAGAGTGCCTTAACAGACAAGGTTTAAGTTGAAAGTAGAGTTAGAAAGGCATTTTTGTTTTAAAAAAAAGGGTCTTCATTTAACATTTAAAAACTTATATAATTTATAGTCCCTCAATTTTGAAGCCCAAATGTACTGAAGAAAAATTCTTCTTTTAACAAGGATTCTAAGAGTGAATAAATATTCAAAGTTATCTATTCTTTTAAAAGTAATTTTGTTGAAGAATCTGGGAACCTGGAAGACCTGCTGTAACATAATGTTCTCTGTTACAGCTTAATTGAGATTTATAAGCCCTGATGATATTTTGGGGACTAGTTCTTCCACCACCCAGTGTCTAAGAGACATTTCTGTCAAAATCTGCTTGGCATTTATGTACTTCATTTCAGAAAAATATTTCCAAGTTTATACAACTTCATGTTGTTGGGAACTCTGTCTTCTCTCCTCCTATGTACATTTCTCTAACTGGAGAAATATGCAGAGACCAGGGAGAGGTGAGGGGCATGGTGCCTTTCTTCGTTAGTTTATATAAAATTTTAATAATTTAATGGAGAAGTGATAGGGCAAACTATCAATATATTTCAGCTAATGAGGTCAGAGTTATTAGTTTGTAAGACACAGAAGAGAAGTTATATCCTAAGAGGAATGTGAATTTATCTTGTAGACACTTAGGAGATCAAAGGAATGAATTTTCTCAGGTCTTTGATCACAGAAACTTTGCATTAAAAGTATCAGTAGATGCAGCTTGGAGTGTCAGTTCTCCATCTCATCCTCCCTGTCCTTGGCTCCAGAGCTCATACTTCTTTCCGGCTCTGAAGTCTCCATCTGGGGTTGTGGGGAGGTTTCAGCCACTGTGGCCAGCCTGCACTGACCCTGCCTCGTGAAGAACTGACTGAACAAAATGAAAAGGCAGTGAGTGAAATTTTTCTCACAACTTACCCTTCAGTATGTTCAAGACAGAAGAGAGGACCAATGGACCGAAGCTTGTTACTTTTTCTTTAATTTTTTAAAAACTGAGATATAATTGACAGGTAACATTTATTATTTCTTACAGTGGTACCCTCTACAAAAGAAAAAGGGTGATATGCTATGGATAGAAGTCTAGGAACAAAGAAAGAGAAGAGGCAGAATTAGGAATCAAGGAATATTCATCTGGGACCCTCGTCACTCTGAGGCTTTAGCTGTGAGGCCCTTTGATGGCACAGGGATGACATGGCTAGATCACAGGCAAAATGCCAGCCTTGCCTCTCTTCAGCTCTGTACAGCTTTGGGACCCTTCAATGAAGCAATGCTTAAATAAAAAAAGTGGGATCCAGTATATGTTTGCTGGGACAAAGCCAGCAAGTGGCATCTGGTGCAAGTGTAAGGCGATTCCCCTTCTCTCTGGTCATCACTGGTTTGGGGTCCTCATTATGTACTTGTGTACATCAAGGATGATCAATCTAGAGATAAGACCTCACCTTGGAAAACAGTAAGGTCTGTACCCCAGTTTTCCTTCCTCAGAGCATGGCTGGAACTTGGTGGGGCAGAAGAAGGACGAGATCCTCATTCATGCACACGTGTTTCTATATATGAGTTGTTTAATGCAATTACACAAGCCCTCTCATTCTCACTAGTCTTCAGTGAACTTTATTTCACTTTGCTGCCATAATGAAGAGCAGTGGAAAAAACATGCACTTGGGGGTCATGTCCTGGGTTCATGGTCCTTGGTCCCATAGACTCAGAGTCTGAAGAGGAAAACCAGGTATTAGGCAGTGAATGTCTTTGGGACTTAATACTGTCCAAGTGTTTACATGGAATTTAACTTTCTGTGAAATTTTTGAACTTTCATTTCTCTGTGGGAATCTACTAATGGGAGCAGTTCATATTGTTCAAATCAGGGACATTTTTATGCTAACATGTGACTTTTGGAGGGTAGGGAAAGCTAAGATGTGTTAAAAGATAAACTGAAGCACATTAACATTTTCAAGAGTTTATTTGGGCATACGTCCATTCAAACTGGGGCAGCACCAAACTGAAAGTGATTAGGATCACTCCACCAACAGAAGCTTAGAGAGAAGTTTTTGTAGAAAAGATAGGGAAACAAAGCAAGGGCAGTATCTGATTTGCTGTAGCTTTCATGGTTGCCTTATTTGGGAAATCTTAGTTGGCCGTTTGTGATTAGTTGTTCTTAAATTTCATTTTCTTGGATTTGAGCACATTGACTCTGGCTTAGGTTTGGTTTGCTTGCATAGGTGACCAAGGCATTAGCGTCACCCCAGTCTAATAGTTGCCTCATGTAATTACTTTAACAGATGGATTTATGGCAAGTTTGAAAATAGAATAGGGGGTGAATCTTCAGTTTAGTGCATTGTGTGACCTTCAAGTAAACTTAATTACAGTCCTGTCCTGGTCTATTTTAGAACCTTTGGGGGCAAAATATGAAACGGCCATCTCACTGGTCTCAGAGAGGGATACGTGTCAGGAGAAAGGCCAAGTGAATGAGGAAATGGGATCTTCCTCTAACCCAGGGCCTGAATTGACTTAAGTATTTTCCGTTAAGCCCGATGGTTGAGAGAGAACTAAGACTGGTCAGAGTGGGGGCTCTAGGGAACAGGGAAGAGGAACCCTCAGCATCTCTCCTCACCCCAGGAAAGTTTCCCTTCTCAATCCTCTGAGCCCACAATCTCCACTGTCCTCTCCAAGAGCAAGGAACTCTCAAATGATTGGCTAGATTATGAAACACAGTCTATGGGTTCTAACTGGTCACATTCACTAAGGGTGGGGTTATTATGCTACACCACGTTATTTGGCTTGGAAGTCTCTTCTCTTCAAGTTTTTCCTTCCATGAGACTAGATGGGCAAGCTGAGTCAGGGGAATTTCACTGCATAAGCTCGGCCATCCTGTTTTTCTCTTTACTTCCTTCCTCTTACTGGCATGTTGTATCTTTCAGCAAGAACCTTTGACTCAGTGGCCAATAGGTGTTAAGATCTGAATTAAGGGACAATCAAGAATTCTTCTTTGGGAGTATTTAAGTTTTGTATTTAAGTTTTGAGATCCCAACTTCGTCAGAGCCCTAGTACTAAGGTTTATGTCACCAGCTAATAAAATATTGCCTTAATTTTTAATAGATATTCTTCTTTTTGTGGATATCTCCCTCAGGAATCTCATAAAGAGCAGTCATTTTTGATAGTACAGGATTTGTAAATTTGGAGAACCTTGGCTATTAGGGTGACCAGTTGTGCTGGTTTGCCTGTGACTGAGGAGTTTCTGGGATACAGGACTTTCAGTCCTAAAACCACGAAAGTCTCTAACAAGGCAAGGTGAATTGATCACCCCAGCTAAAATGCCATCTTAATGCCACTAAACCCTGTGTGTGAATTTAACCCTTACTGGCTGTGCAACCTTGGATATATTACCAACCCTCTCTGAGCCTTAAGTGCCTCACATGTAGGGTTTTTATGACTATTACATTAAATTAAATTTCCCAGCATATTTCCTGGTTTATAGTAGATACCAAAGTAATATGTGCTTCTACTTAGTTTTCTTATTTTTCTTGGTACCTAAGAATATTAAATGATATTCTGAGAAGAAAACACAAGATAGGAGGAATTGAAATACTTTTCTGAATGGAAGAATTGGAAAAGTTTCCTAAACCCCCTTTTCTTTTCAGCTTCCCATCCTAATGTTAAACAGTATCAGGACTGGACAATAGAATGGTGAATGTATTCCATTCCTGGAGTGAACCAGGGGCCACATGTTCAAATGACTGTAGGGGTCATGCAGGGAACATAAATGAGTGAAATAGAATGAATGGGACTTGTGGCAAACAGGAACCCCCTCAGCCTTCACAGGTTGTGGCCACATGGGAAGAGGGTCCAGTGTGCCAGATCTTACCAGTTTTTTTCTAGAGAAACCATGTGTCTGATATTTTTATGTGAAATATACCTTTTTTCATATGTTGACATCAAGTTTAGGACTTTTAAAAACAGTGTATTAGCCAATCAAAACATTCCATAGGTCTTTAATCCTCTCACTGAGTTGCTTCATTGGGTAAGAGCGTGAAATTGGATGTCGTAATAAGACAACCGAAGAAAGTTTATTCTGGCCAGATGGAATAATCATCATTATTAAAAGGAAACCAAAGTAATTAAATGGTGACTGAAAAGAAAAAGAAAAAAAAGATAGGAAATTGCCACGTTTTGAAGTTGGGTTATCTTGTAAATCTAACAACTCGAGACTAAACCTGTGGGGTTGCAAAACTGTAAAGGTAGAACCTGCTAGCAAAGCTTCATGAAATGCTTGCAAGCATTATCTGACAGATTTCAAAACAGTTTGAATATTAGTCATCATGGATATGTCTGCCAAAAAGGGTAGTGTGTTAAAAGAACATCTGCAACCCACATAAATACCCCCTGCTGACTTAAACTCAGGAAATCAGCTTCAAAAGTTGCAGAAGGCAAAGAAGCTGAAACAGCAGAATTTTATATTAAGTGGTTGATAGACTTTCTCTGTGGGTAAAACTGTTATTGAGGAGCTAGTTTAGCCCCCAATATATCATGTGTTTGACCTCTAGCTTTTGGTGACAAGATATTCTGAGGCTCTATTTGGACTCCTCCTACTCAATGAATCACTTACACCATATAAATTGAATACTAATTCCGTCAAGTATGGGTATACTAGATGATTATTACAACTCCTGAGTTATAATAATATCATGAAATGATGAAGAACCTCACTTAACCCTGTATCTAATTGTATCATAAGACCAATAAGGCAAACAAATCATAACAATTACTAAGAAAACAGCAGAGCCTGTGGTAGCGTTATCTTGATCTTTTTCAAAAAGCATTAAGAATCTTAATTCAAACAGAACTAACCTGCCAAATGCAAGATGATCTGAAGAATCATCACTGTCTGTGCCCTGGAATTCTGGAAGCTTCATTATTGGTGGCAGACTATTCCTCAGTGAACCACACTGTTTTGCATATAGGACAGAGGAGGTTTGTGATCTGTGGCAGATTCTGTGGGTCCTGAATGTCTGGACCAGGAGCTTTACAAAGAGAAATCCACAAATGTGGCATTACTGGGAATGGCTGTATGGTTTCTTCCTTCAAAGACACGTCTTTAGTTTCTTTTCTTTTTTGACTCAACATATAAAAACAGCACACAGCTGTAGAGATAGGACAAAATTCTTTTTGTCTTGTGCTTTCATTTATTCTTGTTAAAAGAAAAGCAATTGATTCAGAGTTTAAATACTGCTCTTGTGACTACCAGTTATATAAAACCAGAGGGACATTCATAGACAAAATTATTTCTTGCTTCTAAACTTAAAAAAAAAAAATCCTTGTGAAATCATTTTCAGTCTGTCCCCATCACATTGCTAGGCTTTGGTTGGAAAGGAAAAATCTCGCATGTGAGTGAGGTTATGATTCAGGAATTGGCTTTTTGAATTTAGAAAATGTTGGTGATGTAAGGTGATCTGCTTTATTATTAATCTACAATTCACCTGTTATGCAGCTTAAGAAGACTTGTTTTAAACGATAAGATCATGACTCAAGATCTCAGAATGACTGATAGCAGGTTTGTCCGATATGAAAGTTAATTTCATGGAATGAATCATTTAAAGACAGTAAGAGTTGATGATGAAACCACACTCTGGAGTTTGAAAAGAGACGAGGCTGCTTTAAGAGAGAAACAGGAAGTTGTAACTAGAAGCCATCTGAATACTAAGCCAAGGCAGAATGCTCATGAAGTAGCAACTTAAGTGGCAGTGTTATCCTGAAATCCTCAGGCAGCCAGACCGTCTTAGGCAAACCTTGATAAAACAGTCCTTATCCAGGTTTTTATCTAAGGAATCCCGAGTAGACTGGAGAATGGAGAGACAGCAAAGGTTCATGTCAGAGAGGGACGAGTATCAGTTTCAACATCAGGGAGCGGTGGAGCTGCTTGTCTTTAATTTTTTGCTCATCCTTACCATTTTGACAATCTGGTTATTTAAAAATCATCGATTTCGCTTCTTGCATGAAACCGGAGGAGCGATGGTGTACGGTGAGTGCAGAAACTGTAGGATTGATGTGAAACTTGTTGCTTGGGCGTAATTAGAGACTTGTGCTCAGATGGCAAAGTACCGAAACTGGAGAAAACATGCTGATTGAAATGTCATTAGCTTGATGAAAGGTGCTGCAGCATAATGAATGCTCATCTCTATCCAGATGAGCTGCCAAAATTTGCCTTGTCACAAGAGTAAATGTCACAGTCATGTTCTCACGCAGCACATAATGCGAGCCTGTCGACAGATGCAGGTCCATTGTCATGTGGGGAGACAAACAGGGCTAGCTGTTTGTTTTTGTAATGATAGACATTGGGAAGTCACAGAGAGCAGCCTTCTTTCACTGGAGGGGCTGATGGGCTTTATAAAGTTCTAGAAATAACATCACTTAAACATGTATTGAGTAAATCCTCTTACATCAACTAGTTTCAAGAAGAAAACTTGCAGAACGTATGTATTCCACCCCTACTATTGGAGTAATTTTGTTCAAATCTATTTTAATTATATGAGCATGTTTTATTTTCTTATAATACACAAGTTTCTTTATGCAGTGCTCTTCATTTCTTAGCCTGATTTCATAATTTCTAGTTTATAGTTATTATTAGTATGATTTACTATGTATCGTCTTTTTTGGAGGGAGGGACAAGGTGTGGAAAAGAATTTAACCTTTTAAGCTCCCAAGTATTGCTCTTTCTATGCAACTTACCATGTCATTCCTTTCAGAAAGCTTAATAAAATGTGACAGAGATTTTCCAGTATGTACTCTCATCTTTTAAAGTAAAGTGTAAGACACTGGTGGTTTTAAAACTGATCTGATTTATGAAATAGTTTGCTTTACCACTCTTAGCCTGATAATGGATAGGAACTTTGAACACAGTGGAAACAGCTGAGGCATTGTTATAAGTCATAGTAAAGAATATACTTTTATATTTCACTTCCCTTATTTTGGAGGTCCTAAAGCCTTTTATACCCCCGAGGTTCAGGGAACAGGATCCGTGCACATTTTATATGCTAACCATATGATGTCCTGATGATAACAATGTACAGTCATGATTTGAGACCATAAGAAATCGGATGCCTTAGCTGGATCCCACTGTGAGATACTTGAGCTAGAAGGCAGAAGTTTTAGGCTAAGCAGTGTAATTTCTTTCAGGAGACTGATGTGCTGGTCCATTCAGAGCACAGTTAAGTTCCTTTCCATTGAGGGACTTAAAAAACATAACAAAACTCTCATTTGAGGGGAAAAACTTACAATCAGGTTAAAGAGAAATGGTCAGAGAGAAGGGAAGTGACACCAGCTGATGTAAAGCCCTCGGCGCCAGTCACTGCCCTTCTCCACCATCAGTGGACCAGGCTTTCTACTGACTCTTCTAATAAATAATCAAAGAGGATATAGGATGTAATCTGAGAAGCCAGAAACAATGTAATTCTTGGCATTAAATTAAAGGGCTATATATAGTTTAGCAAAACAACACTGGTTTTAAAATTATGACCCTTTCTTAGAGGGGAAGATTTCTTCACAGCCCTGAATTTGATTGAACTATGACTTATTTACCAATTTCAGCTTATCTATGATGGAGACACTGTTTTGTAAAACTTTTGATTAAATTTTGGTGACCTATTAAAATTCAGACATACTTTGTACTCACGACACATAAATGTAACTTTTACTTTTTAACATGAAAATTCCCAGATTAACTTTTAATCCTTAAAAACTGCAGGAAATACTTTTAAGTTGTGGTTGAAGTCATAAAATATTAGCACATTTACTGTGTAGCACAGGGAACTATATTCAATATCTTGTAGTAAACTATACTGGAAAAGAATTTTAAAAAGATTCGGTTTTATATATGTGTGTGTGTGTGTGTGTGTATGTATATGTAAAACCAAATCACTTTGCTGTACTCCTGAAACTAATGCAATATTGTAAATCGACTATACTTCAATAAAGAAGAAAAAATATTAGCACATTGAGCAATAGTTGAGATAGTGTTTCTCTAAATTGCTATTCTTAAGGCAGTTTAAGCTTAAGGTTTGTGTGGGATTAAGTTGAGCTGTCTGATTTCTGTCCTTCTTTTATAAATTTTTTTATATGGGAGTTATTGAAAGCAAGTTCTGAAACACTGCAATGTATAAGGATTATAAAAATTATGGAGACATCCACAGATATGTATAACTATCCCATTACTAGAATTTTTAGTATCCTTGAGTTATCTTGAGCTGTATAAATCAGTGAAAAGACTTTTATTTTAGTGTTGTTTAGTTTTTTTTTATTGGCATAGAATTATAATTGTTGGAATTTAAGGAGATCTTAAAGGTTATTTTCTCTAGCCACCTCATTATACAGAGGAAGAAACTAAATCTCAAAGAAGTGAACTTCCCCTAAACTGAATAGCTACTCATGGCGGCGTCCATGTGATTTGACTCATCCACAGGTCTAATAAGGTTCATGTTCATCTCAAAAGAGTTCTCACTGACAATCTCTGAAAATAGTCCATATGGATAGCACTGGTGACATCTCATATTTCTTCTTCAGGGATGATCTAAATGTTATGTCTGAAATATTTATTAGGGACTTTCTGTCAGTGATGTAATAAAATCATCTGAAACTACAACAGAGAAATAAGAGGGACATTCAGATAAACCTTTTGTTGTTGTTGTTTTATTGGAGTATCGTAGCTTTACAATGTTGTGTTAGTTCCTGCTGTACAACGAAGTGAATCAGCTATATGTATACATATATCCCCTCCCTCTTGGACCTCCCTCCCACCTCCCCCCCCCCCCAACCCACTCATCTAGGTCACCACAGAGCACCAAGCTGAGCTCCCTGCGCTATACAGCAGGTTCCCACTAGCATGGTAAGGGGAAGGGAGATGCCAAGTGAATGAATCTCCCAGTAGCTGTAACTGAATTTGAAATTCATATATTGGGAAGGAGTCAGAGATTGTAAGTCCAGCTTCCTCATCTCACAGGTAAGGAAATGAAGACTTAGAGATATGAAGGTCATGTAATTAGCCACCGAGCTGGGCTATCTCTATTAAGAGATGCTGAAGATATTTTAAAATAAATAAATTCTTTCAATGATTGTCGTAGAGAGAAGATGTATCTGTGAGATCCAGATGCATCCTCATATTGTTTATGCTTTCAAGATTAGTCAGATAGATTCTATTTTCCAGAAAGTCCAAAAGAATGAAATTTCAGAGTAAGACCAAATAAACCCCTTCATCACCAGAGGATGGAAGCCATGGCTCTTGTGAGAGTTCTGCCAGGGGCCTGGTGATAATCAGTGGGGAAGAAAAGAAACAAAACTATGGTTCACGTTGAACTTTTAAAAGTTTTTTTTTATCTTAAAGAAGATGAACACTTGAAAGTAAACTGTACTTCAGTCATCTCCATCTTACAGACAGATATGCTTGTAATGAAACATCTTCTAAAATTGCTTGGTCCTGTACCTGACGCTTATCAGTGAATTTGACTAACAGTTCCCCTACTAGACTGACTATTGCTCTTACTCTCGTCAACTATTTATATAACGTTTCATTTTCCTCTGCATCTAGGACCATAAATATTTCTCTAAGGCCCTGGATTTCCTGTTTCAGCCCAGCCAGCCTTTTGCTTTCTGTCACTATTCTGCCGATATGTGTCAGTTATCCTTTAGAAGACACACTAGATGTTGACGCATTTTATCTGTATATGGGGAAATCCAATTAAAAAATTTTAGGGAGCAGGGTCTTAGGAAATGAGCAATTAAATAAAAGTGAGGAGAAAAGTGATCAAACAGAACATTTAACTGCTCTTTTATAGTTATTGTTAGGAACAATTTCCAAGTTGTTAACCTTATATTATATGAAGTGTTGTAGAGGCCAAGAAAAATCATGGGTGGTGTCTGGTTTGACTCTGGAGTTCCTTGGAGATAATTCTGATACTCCAGATACAAATAATCTATCTTTCTTGGTATCAAGCGTCCTAGGATGCTTTTAAAAATTAGTGGCAGCATTTTAACAATATTTTTGCTTCACCAGGAACAGTGGTTGGTAATTGTGTCTCATGACATTCTACAGCTCTCATTATTTCAAAATCAAAGGATTAGATTCCATAACTGGCTTAAAGTATAAGCCATGATGATATTCACTTAAATTGGACTAAAAGCTTAAGAGACTATTAATGGTCAAAATATTGACTGGCAGCAGATGGTGCACTTAGTGCTGCTCACTTAGGGCCCTGTATCCATTGCTCGTTGTTCATAAAAGAAAAATTGCTCCTTGTTCCCTGATAGCATTAACAATTCCATTACACATCACTGGGGGCTCCCTTTGTAGGACATTCATAATGCCATGCATTTGAGGGTTGGGATCTGAGTTTAGGGACAGAACAATTTAAATCTCTTAGAATTCTACCTTTGATTTCACAGCCTTATAATATGAGGGACAGTCTCCAAATACAAGGGGAAATCTTGCTCACTGTTTAGTGGGCTGAAGGGAAATTTTAAGCCACAAAGTTTAGATTTTGAATTCATTAAACTATATTATATTAACCTATTAGACTATGTCTGATGCTCTAAGAATATATTTAGCGGTTTCATAAGGCCAGCTGAGTTCACTCAACGGCCTGTTTTTCAAGATTTAAAGAAAACATAGTTACCTAGTCAAGCACTAAGGTTTTAAAAGCTATTTTTCTTAAAAAATCATAAGGCATTAATTTTATCCTAGCACTGCTTGGAGGTTCCTCAGGATAAAATTGTCTTGGTGGACATGGTGTGGCTCTCCCCTGCTGATGCATTTTACTCTGCTTCAGTCCAGCCCTGCCTCCTTGACTGCCAGGCCCATAGGAGATGTTGACTTCACACCCTTCTCCCTGCCTGGAAGGCCCTCCTGAGGCTTTTTACTTATGCAAATGTAGCATGCTTTATGGAGAAAGCATTGGATGCTCTTTTGGGGATTTGGGTTTTTAAATCCTTATGATTTTCTTTTTTTTCAGTAGCTAGATGCATTACTTTGGGCAAGCAATTTAATCTCTAGCCCTAGTTTTCTTATCTATAAAATGAGGAAGAAATGAAATAGATTTCACTAACCTTCCTTCCAGCTTCAAAAGTCCTTCAAGGGCTTCCCTGGTGGCGCAGTGGTTGGGAGTACGCCTGCTGATGCAGGGGGTGCGGGTTCATGCCCCGGTCCAGGAGAGTCCCACGTGCCGCAGAGCGGCTGGGCCCGTGGGCCGTGGCCCTTGGCTGCTGGACCTGCGCGTCCGGAGCCTGTGCTCCGCGGCGGGAGGGGCCGCAGCTGTGAGAGGCCCACATACCGCAAAAAAAAAAAAAAAAAAGTCCTTCAAAATTCAGGCTAAGACTGACATTAGCCATCAGGCAACTCTCAGCCACTCCAACTCAAACCAATAGCTTTTTTTCCCAGAACCCTACCAGCCTATAATGACATCGGAGTCTTTCTCCCAGATGGGATTTTAATTAGTGTTATTTTACCATTCTTAGTTCTTCCAGTTCTGCTCTGATTTTATATGGAATGCTCAGTAAATCCTGTTGAATTCCTGTTAGAAAGGCAGAGAGAAAGTTATACCATCCGAACAGTGAGGTCTGGCTGTGGGTTTGGGGATCTGTGGATGCATGTCATATGAAAACCGGAGTGGCTCTGATTTAATTTGAAAGGATCTGCAGGAAAGGTAATTAGGGTTAAGAACCTAATGAATTAAACTTGCTTTCCCTCTTGGGGGAAAAAGAGGTTGGTTTTAAGAAGCTTCGGAGATCAGGGCCAGGTTTTCCATGCTGTAAAGTGTTAGCCAAGGAAAGTTCGAAAAAAATCAAAGATGTATAGCTCTGTGTAGGTTTTTCAAAGTTGATTTTAAGAAAATAACCTCCTATGTATCCTGCTGTGCTTCTGAATCACTAAGGAGCTACAGAGGAAGCCCGTAGAGCAAACTACTGTGTTGCCTCAAAGGATCCCATCTCAGACTCTAAAGGCTAATGAGTATGCACATCAAGAAAATGAATTTTTGATTTAAACTGTTTATGGAGATATTATATATAGTCTAAATGGTTAGGCAAGTGGTAACATGATAAACTAATATTTGCTAAACATTTATTATGTCAAAATAACATATAATAAAAATAACAATATAACAAGTAACAATAATAAAAATAGCTAACACAAATAGCATTTACAGTATGAATTATGCTGTCATAAGTACTTTACATATATTAACTCATTTAATCCTCACAACAACCTTTTTTTTTTTTTTTGCGGTATGTGGGCCTCTCACTGTTGTGGCCTCTCCCGTTGCGGAGCACAGGCTCCGGACGCGCAGGCTCAATGGCCATGGCTCACGGGCCCAGCTGCTCCGCGGCATGTGGGATCTTCCCGGACCGGGGCACGAACCCATGTCCCCTGCATTGGCAGGCGGACTCTCAACCACTGTGCCACCAGGGAAGCCCAACCACCATTTTTTATGTGGGGAAACTGAGGCACCAAAAATTAAGTAACCTGCTTAAGGTCACACGTACTAGGTACCTAAGCTGGGACTCATACCTTGGCAGTTTGGCTCCATAAGGCCACTGGGTATCACAAACATGGGTGTGTTTGTGTGTGCATGTGTATGTTGCACGGGGGAGATATTGTCATTTTTATGTTACAGATGATGAAACCAACACTCAGAGACATAAAGTGACTTGCTGGTAACCACCAGGGCTGAACTTCAAACCCACGATCATAAAACCCATATTCTTTCACCTGTATCACACATTTAGCCCTAGAAGTGTTGCCGTTACTTAATAAATGTCTATTTTGTGCCAGGTGATAGTACTTTAGAAAGTTTATAAAAGAAAGAGATTGAAAGATCTAACTACACATTAACCCTCATGGCTAATCATCACCATATCCATGCAGAAAAGGTCTGAGGATCTTCAGTTTGTATCTAAGGAAACAGAAACAAAAAATTTACAACTATGGCCAAGGCTGCCCGCAATAATTGGGAGAAACACCATTTTTGGAAGCTAGTGCTCTCAAATTCTGGCCACAGTTGTCCTCTCGTCAAAGTCTGCTGTTGGTATTTAACTCTCCCAGGAAGTTAGGAGTGCGGAGAGGTTGGGAAAGGGAGGTGGGTCGTTAAGTTTTCTTTTTACCTTGAGGCCTCAGAAACATTATACTGTCCATAGCCAAAAGCCCAGCATGGGAAAGACAGTGGGGGCAATATGGTGAAAGCACATCCACGCCAAGCAGCTGGGTTGAAATGTCGCAGTGAGAGTGATGAGGCTGCCCCGGAAACACCTGCCCCAGCATCAGGGAAGGCGGTGTTGCAAGTCCACGGTGATTCTGGTTTTAAATGCCTGTGATTGTCAGGATGGGTGGGGAAGGAACTACAAATGCCTTATTCATGTGGAGTGTGCAAAACTAGGCTTTCATCTCACCTTAGTTTAATGGAATTAAATTTTTGGAAGAGACTGAAGATAAAATTACTTATACCTCTGGGCTCTCCAAGCTTGATGAAACCTGTGTGCATGAACCTGAGGTGACATGGATTTTGATGGAGTTCTATGACTGTGATGGCAGTCGTATTGGTAGAAACTGCTGTCTTACAAGACAGTGCTTCTCACAGTAGGGATCCAGAAGCATCAGCATCACCTGAAAACTTGTTAGATATGTATATATGTAGCCCCCAACCCAGCCTTATTAAGTCAAAAACTTGGAGTCCAGCAAAGCAGTGTTTTAATGAAACTTTCAGAGGTTTCTGATGCACTAAAGTCTGAGAACTACTCCACTAGGAAAATGAAACATCCAGTTTCTAGTTTTGTCTCCTTTTCTCCTATCTTTTTTCTTTCTCACTTCATTACCCTGCTGTGATGAAGAGAGAGTTTGGGAGACAATCTCCATGTATTGGAGAGTCCCTTCCTCTTTCACTATCTAGAATACTTTGTGACATTTCCACCTCTGGTTTGAGAAAAAATAGACTGTTCTGTGTAAACATTATAAAAGAAATCATTTTGTTTTAGTCAGTATTTATCTAGGTAGATATCTCTATATTTCTTTTGTAAACTTTCTAAGATGATTTCAAGGAAGGGTATTAGCTACATATAAGCTGTGGCTGAGATAGTTTCTAGAGAAAAGTTACCTATAGTGTTATGTTAGGAATCCCGGAGTGCTGTGAAATGTGTGTGTTTGTGTGTGTTGTATGCACAAGTGTGTGCATGTGTGTGTTGTCTGGTATGCACCAAGGATGGTTGTGCACATCGGGCAGCCTACCATGGTGGAAGATCTCATGGTTGGGACTCTGTCATTTCACATATGACTCTAACCTGTGAGAAGATAGAACTTTGAATGGATGAAGCATCCCAAGGTGGAACAGCTTCATGGACCACTTTCCACCTTGGAATATCATGGGATACTCTTGTGGGCAGATGCCCCAGACAGACCTGTTCTGAAATCGTTATGGGATGCTTTTCTTCAGCAAAGCAAGTTGGTAGTGAGCCAGCACAAAGCAATAAATTATGTCCCTTTTAGCAACACCCACACCTTCCTTTAGTCCTTTGAATTTAGAAGGTTGGTGGGAGGGCAGAGAGAGAACAAAAGCCCTAAATAGCCAGAAGGCATTGTATATTTTTACTTTTGGTTCTATCCCTGACTAATCTCAGTGTAAAACTAAACTGCTAAAGGAAAATGTTAGGGAATGCATTTAGCATTTGAAACTCAAACCCATATCATCCCTGTAAATCAGTGTTCTGACAAAGGCTTTGATAAGACGGTAGAGGTGGATAAATATCAAGTAAACAGTTAAAAATTGTAGCGATAACACGTAATATCTAATATTTGTGAATACTATCTTACAGTTAAATGGTGTCCAGCGATTTGGCTTCCTTCGAATATTTATCACACCCTTTCCTTCTTCATTTCCACATTTGGATCCCTAGTTCATATTTTTTAATCTGAGTGACTGAAATAACATCTTAGATTCCCTGCCTTAAAGAGTCTCCCACTATAAAAAGTCTTAAGAGTGGTAAAGAACACTCTTCCTTGGCTTTATTTTATTCCTGTCATCTTGAAATTCCTCTTCTCAAATTCCTTTGTTAAATTCTTTTTCACATAAATAGACACTCTTTCTGATGTTAACTTCCTCTCCATGTTCCCACTGTTTCTCAATTCTCTTTTCTCTCTTCGGATAATTTTCTCCAAACGCTCTTTCCTCTGCCCCGAAACAGAACAAATCTGCCTCTTCAAAAGGAGCTCACTCTGTTCTTCCTCAGGATCTTCTTGGCAACCATCTCTCCCTCTTGAACACCCTCACTGGGGTCCTTGATCTCAGGTGCCCTAGTGGGCCACCCAAACTGCTCGATGTTCCCGATTAGCACCCCACTTATTTATTTCCATGTGCTTCTCCCTATAAAGTCCACGCCCTCTTCTCTCCCTTGCAAATCCAGTGCATCCTTAGGAAGCTCCTCTGCGAAGCCTTCCTTAACACGTTAGGGGGTGGAGTTAGTTGATCTCTCCTTTAGGGTTCTTTGGGACTTTGTACATTCACTTGTTAAAAAAAAAAAAACGGTATCTGTTAGGATGTGTTCCACTGCTAGTCACAGGAACCCTGACTCAGACAGACTTAAGCAACATGGCAATTTATTATCTCCCATAACTAGAAGTCCAGAGAAGAGTAGTCTTCAGGGCTGGCTGATTCAGCAACTGCTGTTGTTTTCAAGGATGCAGGTTTCTTTTCCTTTTCTCCGCTCTGCCATTCCCAGTGCTGACTTCAATGCCGGGCTGGGAGCGAGGTGGGCATGGCAGTTCCTGGTGTCCTGACCAGGCACAATAATAGCCTGAGGAAGAAGAGAGCTCATCTCTCCTCGTCCCCTCTTTTAGGATGTCAAAACTTTTCTAAGAAGCCTCCTAGCAAGCTTCTCTTCACATTTTATTGACAGGAATAGAGTTACATGCCTTCTAGTACCAATTATCAGCAAGGGGAATAGAAACACCCTTGGAACTGAGAGAGAGGTCACCTTACCCCGAGCACATGTGGGGAGGGATGGTTAGCGGAAGAAATCAGGGTTTTGTTGGGAAAAAGAGGGGATAGATGCTGAGTTGCCAATCAGCAGTGTCTGATACCCTTATTAAGTTGAAATATCATTTTACGTAGTTTAAGGATTTATCTTGTTTTTTCAGTAAGAGACAATACCTCATTTATTTAGATTATTCTTGGTAGCCACTCTGTGCATAGAGAGTGAAAGAACTACAAAACTCAGTTCTTCAATCTTCATGTATTAACTACATTTTCTTGAGGCTCCTAAATTCTCTCCAATGTCACGTGGCATTTAAATATACCTGTGTGATAGTCTGATGCATGTGTATAGGAAGAGAATCTGAAAGGAGCCCGCTGGAGTGTGCCATGCAGTGTGGCAGTGTGCGTGATAGTGTGTGCACACAATCACTGGTCTGAACATAGCCAAAGAGATTTCAACATGTTGTGTTTTAAAAACCATACTGTTATCCATTTCGTTATATATAAATATGGTCATTATATATAAAAGTAAATCCCCATCTATATTCCTCTGAGAAAATTCTCTTTAAGATAACATTTCAGCATCATGTAGAATGACTAAATAAGATGCAGGGGAACTGGTTATGAAATGCAGGCTTAATATAAGAAGACACTTAGGAAACCCTTGTACCTTATTCTCACTGGAAATCAGGATCATAGGATTGGGCAGAAGGAAGACGCCTGGTAGGATTAAAATACTTTAATATTTTATGATCAGGGCCATATTTTATTCATTTTTATAATTCCCACAAGTCCTAGAGCAACGCCTTCTATGTCTGTAGCATGAAAGCAGAAGGAGGGAGGAAGGGAGTGGGGTTTTCTCATATTTTCAAAGTGGAGAATGGAGGGCCAGTCCAGAAAGAGGAGGCTCATATTTCTAAATGTTTCGCATTTGAGTGCTCGTGAGGCTCTTTCCTCCTTCCTTCCTGCGTCCCTCCTTTCCTCTCCCACAGACATCACCATGTCAACTGTATGTCAGGCATCCGCTATGAGAGTTATATTGCAAGCTCTGTAAGGACAGGAACATCACAACATTTGGTGTGATGCTCCTTACATGTGACATTTTAAAATGTCGGTCACTGACTAACTACATAAACTCAGAGGATCCTTTTCTTCTTGAATCCAAGGGAGTTTGTGGACTTGGAGAAAGTTGGGTTATAACTGCCTAAAGTGTTTGGCTTTTCTAGAGAAAAAAGAGATGAAGAATAGCACAGCTTCTGCCCTAAACAGTCTCATTATCCAATGGGGGTGACAAAGCCAAACTCTACAGAGCAGTGCTGAACAATATATATCTTTATATGAAATGGGGCCAGAAAGGGTGTGGTGCAAACTATAAGTACTCAAAGATTAGGGAACTTAGTGAGTACAGGCTGCATCAGAGCACAGGTCCCCCAGCTGGGACTTGAGATGGACTTTGTAGGATTGTGAGGACCTTAGGGATGAGGTCTGTTTTCCAAGATCTGTCTTGGGGGTTTGTGTGCTTCTGGGGCAAGGTCAGCGTTCACTAGAAAGCAAGTTCCCACTGCTGTCACCCTAGTTGCCCAGATGCTCAAACTTGTAGACCCAGGGGATGCATCTGGACTAGAGTTTCTGCTTGGAGAAGGTAATGCCACCAGCCGGCCAAGTGACAGAGCTCAGCAAAGTGTCATGCTTGTGAGGATACAACCTGGGGTCAGGGCTATGCACACATGTGTTTGTGGTATTGCTTTGCTGGGACAGGCTGCCTCCTTTTCTCCTCGGGCAGGTAGGGTTCTGGTTCGTGGCTTACCAAAGAGAGTACTGGTTTGTGTCCATAAGTCATGGTAGACAGTCCCCTCTTTTCTTCTTCTGTGCACAAGTGGTTGATGCTCTGTTTACCCTGTATCTTTGTGGGAGTATAACAATAACCCCTTTTCATTAGCATTTTCTTCCTACTAGCAATCCTACTTTATCTGTCACCTGCTGTCCTGCAATACTGGGCTGGAGTGTGTTAACTCAACATTCTGCATTTGTGTCAGCATACAGCTAAAGCTCTGAGTGGCTGTCAAAAGCATTATGAGGCTCTATGAGTAGGTGTCTGGCCTCCAACATTAAGGATTTTCTCGTTGCTGCTACTGCACACAAATGCTGGATGCATTTCTTATCCGAGTGCATGGTGAGGCTGCAACTTCCCCACTGGCCCTTGTACTGTGCCAAGATGTTGATTCCTCTCAACTCTTGGGATTGGGAAGAAGGAGGGCCAGGGCCTTCTGTCTAGTGTGTTAATTTGGGTCCTCCAAGAAGCAGATGCTGGAGAGAGATTAGCTGTGCAAAATGTTTATTGGGGGAAAATCCCTTTGAGGAAAAATGGGGAGGGAGACTGCGGATGCTGGGCCAGCTATCAGGTCTTGGAGCAGCCCAACCAAACCCTGTGGAGAGAGGGAAGGAGGGGAGGCTGCGTAGGAAAAGGTTTAGGCTGCGGTGCAGTTCTAAGAAAGGTTGGGCAAAGCTGATGCGGAGTCTTTGAGCCATGGTGACCCTTCAGAGGAGTCCCATATCCCTGTCTTAGTGCCCCTGCTGCGATCAGTCATTGGCTGGGTTCAGGATGACTGCAGTCATGAATTCCAGACCATTGGTCAGACTACACACTCCTCGTGGTGGGAGATCTATCTGCAAGGTGCATTTTCATGGCTATTACATCTGGTCACCTCTGGCAGCGAGGAGATTACTCCACTTACTCCAGTGTGCCGTTCTCGAACGCTGGAACCAGAGATGGTACAGAGGGCCAGGCACAGCCATTTAGCTTTTGAGGCATTGTATGAATTTAACCACAGAAACCCAGGTACTGAGCACTTGTTATTATGACAAATACTTGTTTCCCCTGCTTGAGAAAAAATGGTGGACACTACATGTTTACTTCTTGCTACCGCACTGAAAGCATATTGCAAAAATAAGCGGCTCACGGCTCACCCTTTGGGAATTTCAGATATTACCAATACAGGTTCTCTCCATTCAGGCCCTATGCATGTAGTACCTTGTTTCCCTTCTTTATATTCCACTTAGCAGAAAGCAGAGGTCATAGCATCATCCATGGTAATTGCCAAGTAACTTTTAGAAAACGAGTCCTTCCTAGGATTCCACTAGAGTGTTGGAAAAGTGATGTTCTTACACAGGCACCCTAAACCATGTGCAGTGTATGTGGTGTGTCTTCCCTTCTCTTTCCTGACTTGTTTTATTGTAGTCATTTGACACTGCACATGGAAGGCTGCCCACTGTTCTATGATGGGTCAAGTGCTCGTGGTGGTTACATACCCATCACTTATTTTTTCTTGCTGGCAAAGGTTAAGATAAAATATTTCTCACTATTATGGGGGAGTGGGCCAAATACTGAAGCAGGAACAAGTAAGGTAAAAATATTTTTGACAGAAATCTGCTTTCATTCTCACCTATTACTCTAGCTCTCTACATTACTGCCAAAGTGATAGATCTTATATGAAAATCTGACTGTTTTACTGTCCTGCCTAAAATTTTTCAATAGTTCTATATTACCATTGGGTTAAAAATAAACACTTCTTAGCATGACAGAGGAGTCTCTTTATGACCTGGCCCCTGTGGTCTAGAGTTTTTCTCTCTCTTTGTCTCTGTCTCTGTCTCTCTCCACCTATTCTCTTCTTACTCCACTGCTGATTCCCTAAATCCATCAGATTTCTTAAATTCCTCTGTATTTATACATTATATTATTAGGTTATCCTAGTGACTGTTAACACAGAACCACTCACATTTCAGTGACTACACAAGTGAAGTTAACTTTTCACTCAAATAACAGTCCAGTGCAGGTTTTCCTGGTTGGCGGATGGCTTTCCCCTACCTGGTGTCTCAGGGACGCAGATTTCTTCAATGTGGTGACTCTGTCTACCTATACCTATAGGGCCTTTGTTTCTGCCCCATCCATATGATAAATGGGAAAGAGAAGGGAGAAAACTCACCTACTTCTTCAGGGCTGTGGCACACATCACTTTTGCTTATATTCCATCGATGAGAACCCAACCAAACGCCAGAGAGCTGGAAACACAATCTCTAGCCAAGCAGCCACTTCCTGACAACTATTCTACACACTGGCAAACAAAAATCCTAGGGAACATTTATCTGTCTCTGCCGTAACTCACGTGCTGCCACCCACACGTGCAGCCTGGATCCCAACTCATTCCTTGATTCAGGTCATCTGGACAAATCTTATGTGACCTTCTAAGATTCATCTAAAGCTTTGCATCATTCACAGAGCCTTGGAGTGTCTCCTCTTTATACTCGTATAACACAGGGCACTTACCAGCGGTCATAGCACACGTCACGTTGTATTATAGTTGTTTGCTTATGGATCTTCACTTTATAAACTTCAGCTCCTGTAGGACTGGGACTGTATTTTTATTTTAAGTCTATAAATGTCTGAAACAAAATATGCACCCAACAAATGTTTTATTGAATAAATGAAAGGCCATTAGATGACTAGATTTACAAAAGAGTGGTTAAAACCTCCAAACTTTGATGTTTTAATGAGTGAACTGTGGATTTATCCTAAAACAAATACATCAATCCTAATTTTAAATTGAGGAATGTGTGGACCTCTAAAGTTTCTTTGTGATTTTGTTAATAAATCCACAATATTAAGAGAGTTCACATTTATCAGATTATCATGAGCATCCTAACAGAGTCTGTAAACTCAAAAGTCAAGGATTGTCACTTGAGTTCAACTCTTTGCTAAGGGAATATTGTATCATTAGAATGCATTTGGCTGCAGGTAAGCAGAAACTTGATTTTACATTGTTTGAAAAATTAGAAAATGTATTATGTCACATAACAGGAAGTCTAGAATTAGGGTAGCTCCAGGATAGGTTGATCCAGGGCTCAGTGAAGGCATCCAGGACCTGGGTTCTGTCTATATCTCAGTCCAACCATCCTCAGGATATTGACTGTGTCCTTGGACTATATCCCCTCAAGGTCACAAGATACCTGCCAGCAAAAAATAGAGAAACATATTGTCTTGATCATATCCTGAGGGAGAGAATAAGAACACTTGTCCCCTAACCACAGTATATAAGTGCAACCTTTTAGTCTGATGGGGCTGTCTCAGATATGTGCTGATCTGTGGACCAGAAACTTTCTCCAGGGGAATTCCATCTCCTGACTGATTAGATTACAGTATCTCTCATGGAGCCAAGGTTTTCTTGAGCACTTGGATGGATAGAAGAGGTGGGTAGCTCTTCTCTCCAAAACCTGTGGATCCATTAGGAAGGAAAAAAGGAGAAGTATTAACAGTGTCCATCGCAAATATTTTAACAATACAGTCTGTTGAGCTGGTATCTATGGAAGAGTGAACAATTTTCTAAACCAGGCAACGACCCTTTCTCCTGCCACCTACACAAGTTACAAATCATATATTTGAAAGCATCTAGTGATGAACATTTTAGATTACATTTCTCCAGTGCAATTATTTATTCTTTATTTTAGGCCTTGTAATGGGATTAATTTTACGATACGCTACAGCACCAACTGATATTGAAAGTGGAACTGTGTATGATTGTGGAAAACTGGTCTTCAGCCCTTCAACTCTGCTGATTAATATCACTGACCAAGTTTATGAATATAAATACAAGAGAGAAATAAGCCGGCACAACATCAATCCTCATCAAGGCAACGCTATACTTGAAAAGGTAAGGATCCTCCCTCTCTGGTCACATATTTTTGTTTTCCAGTATAAATAATTGCGTCATATATGAGCCACCATAAGTAACGCATCCATACACATACATATGCCCTTTTTCAACACCACACTAATGGGGTGATTTAGCTAAGTGGTTAATGCCTTGATATACTCTGATTTTAAGCTCAGTTGTCTGTATTTTTTTTCTAGAAGTTGGAAAAATAATGCTTTTTATTATAACTGTTTTGCAAGCCACAGTTACATTAGGTAAAAAGATAATAGTAATTAAGCTGACTCTGCCTTTCATGTTACTTGATTCAAGTTTTCACATTTTTTTTTTTTTTAATTTTTGGTTGCGTTGGTTGCTGCACATGGGCTTCCTCTAGTTGCAGTGAGCAGGGGCTACTCTTTGTTGTGGTGCGCGGGCTTCTTGCAGTGGCTTCTCTTGTTGCAAAGCACAGGCTCTAGGCGCGCAGGCTTCAATAGTTGTGGCATACGGGCTTAGTAGTTGCGGTGCTTGGGCTCAGTAGTTGGGCTTAGTCGTTGTGGCTCGCGGGCTCTCAAGCACAGGCTCAGTAGTTGTGGCGCACGGGCTTAGTTGCTCCACGGCATGTGGGATCTTCCCAGACCAAGGATGGAACCTGTGTCCCCTGCATTGGCAGGCGGATTCTTAACCGCTGCACTACCAGGGAAGTCCCACATGTGTGTTTTAAGTGTTGTTGTATGTATTACCAGCTGGCTATGCAGTTTAAATCTCCCTTAAGTCAAAAGGAAAATGGAGGAGAATAAAAAAATTTTCACTTGCAAGCCTTGATCTAGAATGGCTGACTTTTAGCTGCCAACACAAAACATTGGCCACTTGGCTGTTTATAAATACACTGACACACAGTCAATCTCAAGAGATCTTGACTCCATCAGTTTAGTTAGGGAATCTTAGATTGAAAAAAGAATTGTGAAGTTACTCATCTTTTAAAAATGTTTTTATTATTGCAAATGCGTGAATTGCTTCAGTTATTAGGAGGGAAACTTTCTTCTACTATCAGGACTCTGGGTCAGAAAACAGGTGAGATTACCTTCTGTGGTGTCTTGTGTGTGGATCAGTCTTTGGAATAAGTGAATTTGTGTTTAACAACACAAGTACATGCTAAGAATCAGGATCTTATGAGATTTATTCTAGATCGTTTTGTGTCAGAGCCGAGAACTTCCTTGCTATTACGGAAGTGCACTTTATCAATTTTATCCCATATAAATTTAGTTTTCTTTTAAAATACACATTTTTTTTTCATTTCAAGAGATTTGAGACAGGAGGGGAGATACATGATCTGGATTTTTCTTCATTCAAGATGAGTAATTTCTAGTGGTTTTTTTTCACATTATCTTCCACTAGCACATTCTAGATTAACTTCCTCCTAGCACTTGGTGAGGGCTCAGGAAAGTCAAACTGATTATACTACTAGCCTAAATCAGACTTAGTAAAGTGAAGTGAAGCACAAAAAAGCAAATTAAATAATGTATTTCTGAAGTAAATAGGAGCAACTTCTAGATCTGCTATTTTGGATGATCTCTTCCATGAGATTGTTTCTATTTACATGAATAATAGAAAACTATCTATCTTGAAATAATTTTTTAAAGTGACCTTGTCAGCGGCATAATTTAAACACTGTCTTCAGTTTTACTTTGCTTAGTATCAGAACATAAATTATTTCCCTCCTCATTCTCTTACCTATTTAATCTGCATTTCTAAGCAGCACTATTTCTCCAAACAGGTTGGCCACCACCACCCCCCCGTCCCAAAGATGCTGATAATTATCTCTGTTTTATTTATAGCAAATTGTTCTCTAACAGGAGAGCCTACAAACACCTGATCAGACATTTTGTTACTGTGTTGTTCACCTATTGATTTGTTTTTATTAGCAGCCAAACTCCAATGTTTGCTTTTGAAAAATTAAGGCAAGAGATGGAGAAAATGTCTAAGTTTCTGGGGCCTTCTTGATCTTTTCATTGGGTGGATTATGAGTTCTGCACATGAAATGTTTCAATGACCTTGAAGGCTCAAGTATTTTATAGACTACCTTCTAAATTGTGTGACTTATTGACTCACAATTAGCATTTGTTCCTCGTGGCATCCCAGGTTGGCAATAGGCAGCTCAGTACCCAGGGTAAATCCTCCAGCTCCTTGCTGGTGGAGAAAGGGGCATCCACTGGTACACTTACCATATTAGACAACTTTAGGTGGAAAGGATCATTTTTATAAATGGCCAGAGTATATCTTAACACACATTTGTTGCTTAAGTGCCAATTTTGGGGGACCCTAGTTAGTCTGCAAAAATGAAATGCCCATAGTCTGTATTTGTTACTGGGAATTGTCCACTGCATGCAAGTATTCATATCAATCGAACAATTAATTTATGTCAGATGCAAAAGAATTCCAAAAAAGGGCCTGTTTATTGGAAGGCTTATAGGGAGGTAACATGGAGTAATGGGAAAAAAATTCAGGACCAGATAGATCTGCCATCTATCCTGAGTAAATTCCTTGAACTTCCTAATCTCCAACTTTTTTATTTGTAAAGTGGGGAGATTAGAACTATTTTGTAGGATTGTTTTAATGTTTAAATGAGATGATGTATATAAAGTACCTGTCGTAAGGCCCTTTATGTTGCTGTCACTGCCTCTACTCCTACTTCCACTGCCACTTCTAATACCACTGCCAACACCATCACCACTGCACTACCTCCAAGACCAGTGCTACCATTGCTGCTACTAATATTTGAATGCTTAATATATGCCAGGGATTAATAAAATATGTGGATTTTTTTCCATTTATTTAACATCCCTTGAGGAGATAAGACCAATGTATAATATACATTAGTATATAATTCAGTTCTAAATTGTATCATATAGACAATGAGAATTATGAAACTTTACGGATTAGTTGTCATAGATACTTGAGTTTGTTAGGGAGTCTTCCTGGAGGACGTGGAACTTGAGAAGGGCTTGGAAATGTGGCTATGGCTTGAATAGGCAGCAGGATTGAGTTCAGAAAGATGTGGGCAGGACTGGAGGGTGAGGCTGCAGGAAGTGATTATCTAGGTGAAAAGAGAAGAAGGGCTTCATCAACGCTTTGGATCAACAGAACCTGCTTGATTTATAGGAACACTGTGAAGAGAAGAATCTAAGATTCTAAGGCTTCAGGTCTGGCTGGGAGAATGTGGGAGTCCTAGGATAGAGGCAAGGGAGGGAAGGAAGATTTGTGGAAGAGGATGGGTGAAAATGACTGTGGATCTGCATCTGGAGAGAGATCATCTAATTTAGAGCAAGAAAGAGCCCTGGGCTTCCCTGGTGGCGCAGTGGTTGAGAGTCCGCCTGCCGATGCAGGGGATGCGGGTTCGTGCCCCGGTCCGGGAAGATCCCACATGCCGCGGAGCGGCTGGCCCCGTCAGCCATGGCTGCTGAGCCTGCGCGTCCCGAGGCCGCAGCAGTGAAAAGCCCGCGTACCGCAAAAAAAAAAAAAAAAAAAAAGAAAGAGCCCTGACTTGATTAAGTTGAACTCCATCATTTTAGAGAAGAGTAAAAGAAGAACTTAAGCCCTAAAATTGATTTAAGTCAGTGATTTTCAAACTTGTCTGAATTTTGGAATCATTTGAAGCTGCAAAAAATCCTGATGCTTGTGTTCCACCCCTGGAGTTTGTCATTTTACTGGTTTGGGGTGCCACCTGAGCTTTGGAACTTTTCGAAGATCACCAGGTGATTCTTTTTTTTTTTTATATACAGCAGGTTCTTATTACTTATCTATTTTGTACATATTAGTGTATAAATGTCAATCCCAATCTCTCAGTTCAACCCCCTCCCCGCCCCTGCTTTTCCCCCTTTCACCAGGTGATTCTAATGTGCAGACAAGTTTGGGAAACACTGATTTTGGTCCTGTGTTGTGTTCAGGTGAATATAGTGAGGAGAGAAATGCCACTTTTCTGCTTCTTCTCCTCACCTCCACTGCTGCAGATCTATCAGCCCCTTTTATACACAAAGTACTTTTCTTGCTTCTGGACCTCTACACATGTTATTCTTTTTGCCTAAAATGGTTTTACTCCTTCTCTTTGGGTGTCAGCCTCCTTCTTATCCCTAGAATCTTGAAATGCCATCCCTTCAGAGAGGGCTTGCACTGTGATTTTCTCACACTGTATCCCCTCTCTCTCTTTCTCTCCTGCCCTCTCTTTTGTTTCAAAGTACTTAGCACCATATGAAATTTTATATGTATTTTCTTGCTTATTAATTATCATTCTTACATTGTTTGATGTCCACTAGACTGTAAACTTCACAAAGGCAGGGATCATGCCTTTTTTATTGACCAGTGTATCCCCAAAGATTACCACGGTGCCCGATGCATATTGCTGCTAAATAAATAGCTTGTGAATAAATGAATGAGTAAATGGAAGAATCTGAGAGCTTGGTGGAGTATATACAGCTAGACTATTTGGAAGTTATCATCTTGGAGTTGGTAGAATAGTGTCCTGCACACTTAATGGTTGAAGAGATTAAGATATTATCTAATCTTAGTTGTGTACATATAGATAGAAATTCATATCCAGAGAAATTACATGGTAGGTCCAGGGCCCCACTACTGGTCAGAGGCAGAACGGAGACCCATAGCACTTTACTCTGAGTCCTGAGTGATGTATCATATCCCACACCATTGGACAGGCTCTTGAGTGGCCCTGTGGACAGAGAAGGACTGAGGCCTGGGCTATCTTACGCTGAGATGGGTGGAAGGAGGTGAGGACCAGTGCTGGAAAGAGAAGAGGATGGTCAGAATTACAGAAAGAGGTCTAGCACCATGGTGTTACAGAAGCCATTGGTGCGGCTCCACTGGGACCTTTTTCTTTGTGGTACAGATTTAAGGGAGTATTTGGCCTTTGTTTCCAAAAGTTACAGGATGAGGAGATGAGTTTTACTCTCAGAAGAATGTAGTTTAAGGGCTTGGATGAAATTTCTGACTTCAGGATTTGAAGAGGCTGAAATAAATTCCTGTGCTATAGAATCATCTCTTGGAGTACTTGTAAGAGCACGTGCATTTCTGAAACGGTTAGGCCTTGATGTGTTTGGAAACAGCTCTGGGCTTGATGGCTCCCTGAGTTTCTTCCAATAAGAAGGTATAAAACTGGAAAATGTGAGAGCTGTTGGCACGTATATATGCAGCAGTGTACTGTGCTTTTATGCCACATTATAAACATATAAAAATTTCAGGAAATACCATATGCCAAGCTTCTTTTGGTCATGCTCAATGCAGATAAGGAAAAAATATTTTCGCTTAAAGATATGTGAAAACAGTATTTTTCTATATGTTAGGAGCAGCTGATGATCTCAAAACAACCTTCTGAGAGAATAAAACTAGATCGTGTTGCTTTGTATCTATCCAGTTAATGTTTCCAACACTGTTTGTCACACTGTTCTGTGGATCTAATGTATCCTTAAGTAGTTTTAACTGAGTGGGGCCTATATTCTATTACACAGTGGCTTTACAGACATTAATTTGTTACAGAGTATTTAGGCATACTAAAATGTCTACTAAGCATTTCTGAATTTCATATCAATAGGAAGTTTAAATCTTGCTCTTGAAGAGCAGGAGATAAAAGAACTTTCTCCATCACTCATTCATTCATTCATTCTTTCAACACAAGTGAACTGAGTGAGTCTCATCCGTTTCAATTCTGAAATAAAGAACGATCTCAAAGAGTTTATTAGTAAATTGGGGAAAACACATCATATGAATAAATGAACAAATACACCACAAGACAGCTATCAAAGGAGTGGGTCAGATACCACAGACATTCAGAGGGGGCAATATTATTTCTTGTTAGGGTGACAGGAAAGATTTCAAAGAAGGATAGCTGATTAACTCTGGTGGTGATATATGTAGTGTGTGAAGGTAGGAGAGTCATTCCAAGCAGAGATAAAAGCATGATGTGGAGGTAGAAAAAGGGGTAGAGAGTATTCCAAGAAAGAAAAACATTTCCGATAATTTGAAGTACGGAAGACCAGTGAAACATAGTGTGGGAATAAAGGCAGATCTTGGTTACGGAATCCCTTAAATGCCAGGCTGAGTAATGCCTACTCTATTGGTAGTCAGTGGAAGAGTGCAATGTTGACAAAAGGAAAGAAATAGTTAGGCTCCTGTGTACAAAGTAGAGAATGAAAGCAGAGAGACAGATGAGGCTAAGCTTGAATGGTAACCAAGAGGCAGATGGAAGAGAAGCAAGGAAGGAAGGCGCTGTAGAGTTTGGGCCAATTGGGCACAAGGAGGAAGAGAGTATAGCTAATTCTGCTACCCTCTCTTGTGGGTTCACAGAGAGTGGCAGGACAGAAATGGAGACCTTAAAAGTTAAGGGAAGGAGGTGGTTTGTAGGTGAAAATCATAAGTATAGTTTAAAACTGATGAATGAATTAATTTGTCTCATCATTAATTTATTTATCATTGACTTAACACATTATGTTTTTCCACATTGAGTTGGAAAGGTCAGCAGACCATTTGGCTGGAAAAGTCTTGCAGACCCAGTAGGTTTTCAAAAAGTTGTCAGCACGGTTAAATTTATACTTCCTATAATTTATAAGTCAGTTGACTGTAATGTGAAAAGTCGAAGGAAACTACCCAGTGAAATGTTTGCCAAGTCTTCACTTCCTGTGTGACAAATGACACTATCATTTGGTAAGGAAAGTTACCATTTGGTAAGGAGTAAGTTACACTGCTGAGTAATCTGTCCTATTGTTGCAGTAAAGAGAATTACCAGGCAAATAGGTCAGACTGAAGCTATTATCAATTGTGTTGATAATACTGTATATTTTTGAGATATTTTAAGGAAGTCCTTATAGCCACAGCTAATTATATGACTTTAAAAAATAATTTTGTATTTGCAGTATCAAAACATCAGTGTCTTAATATTTTTCTCACTGTCCAACTTTTTCTGATGGTGATTTTGACTGTTTGTCGTTCAGTCTTAATACTCACATATTTATTTGTAAATTATTTCTGTTCTTTCCAGTCTTTCTTTTTGCTTGATTATTCTGGCTCAGAGGCAAGCTCTTCTAGTAACAGGAACAGCTTGATCAGAAGGAGTCATCAGACCATGAGATAAATATGTGCAGTTAGTGCTGGGACACTTTTGGAGAAGATAAAGAAAAGACAGGAAAGAAATCTCTAAAACTGTTCTAGGCACAATGAGAGAAGCAAGCATCACGATAAATCAGCACTTTGGGTTTGGAGAAACATTTGTAGGACACTATCAATTATTTCTCCATTCTGTAGAGAACAGGGATTCATGATTTATGTTTCTTTATCATGACAAGTCTTGACTCTTACACATGAGATTGTCCTGGGGGATCTCAAGCTTGGCAGAGCATGGGATGAGGCTGTTTGGATAGACTTAGCTACTTTCATCATAAATCTTAGTTAAGAGATCTGTCGTTAATAAAGAAAGCTGACATTTTAAATTTGCTTTATCTGTTTTCTTCCACCTTTGTTCAACTTTCTTTGTAGAACGTTGGCCTGAGAAATGATTTCAGAAATGTCTCGACTCCAAATATTCCATTAAATTTTTTTCCCAATTTTATTGAGATAAAATTAACATATAAAATTATATTAGTTTAAGGTGTACAACATAATGATTTTATATAGATATCTATATATCTATATCAAATGCAAAATGATCATCACAATAAGTTTAGTTAACATTCATCACCTCATGTAGTTACAAAATTTTTTTGTGATGAGGACTTTTAACTTTGTAACAACTTTCGAATATACAATACAATGTTATTAACTAGAGTCACCATGCTGTCCATTATATCCCCAGGATTTATTTACCTTATAACTGGAACTTTGTATCTTTGGACCACTTTCAACCATTTTTCACACTCCTCATCTCTCAGGTCTCACAGCGACCAATCTGTTCTCTGTTTCCATGAGTTCGTTGTTTTTCTTCTTTTTAGATTCCAAGTTAGTGAGATCATACAGTAGTTGCCTTTCCCTGTCTTATGTCACTTAGCATAATGTTCTCAAGGTCCATCCATGTTGTTGCAAATGGCAGGGTTTCCTGCTTTTGTACGGTCGAATAATTCAGTTGCATATATCTCTATATATACACCACATTTTCTTAATCCAATTATCCATCAGTGGACACTTAGGTCATTTCCATGTCTTGGCTATTGTAAATAATGAGACAATGAACATGGGTGTGTGGCTACCTCTCGAAGATCCTAACTTCAATTCCTTTGGATATATTCTCAGAAGTGGGATTGCTGGATCATATGGTAGATCTATTTTTTAATTTTTTGAGAAACCTCCATATTGTTTTCCATGCTGGCTGCACCAATTTTCATTCCCACAAACAGTGTGAAAAGTGTTCTTTTTTCTCTACATCATGGTCAACACTTGTTACCTTTTGTCTTTCTGATAATAGCCATTCTAACAGGTGTGAGATGATATCTCCTGTGTCCTTGTGATTTTGATTTGCATTTCCCTGGTGATTAGTTCCATTTGGTTTTAATTTAGTCATTGAACAACATAGATTTTCTTTAGTCATTTAGTCATTCAACAAATATTTATTGATTGGACACTAATCATATGCCAGTTTGTTTTAGATGATGCAAATACAGTAGTGAACAAAACAAAGTCCTCAGTCTCATGGAGCTTAGGTTCTAGGGGAGAGATAGATGAAGTACAGTTCAACATAAGCATTCATAATCTAATGCCAGGTGGAGACACGTGCTATAAAGAAAGGTTAACAAAATGAGGGGATGGTGAGAGAAGTGTATTTAGGTATGTCCTGCAGGGAAGGTCTCATTGAGGAGGTGAAGCTGGAGCCAAGATCTGAATGAAGTTGGAGTGAGCCACGCAGAGATCTGTAAGCAGAGAATTTCAAAACAGAGGGCAAAACTAAATAAGACTAGATGCCTTTGCTTTCTGGAGGTCATTTTCTTCCCTTGCCAGTTCTTTGCTATATTTTTCATCAACATCCAAGACCATTTTTGTCTATACAAAAAGTTCTGGAAAAATTCTATTTGTTGTGGTTGAGAAGGGTAGAGGAGAAGAAGAGAGACGTCCACTTGGACTGGGCAGTGAAAATGCAGAAAATGTAGAAATAACAGAACACTGTGCCCCAAAGACAGGCAGGCTCTGCCTAGCATCCTGGCAACTTTTGCAGTCTGGCCTTCAGAAGGCACAGTCCAGACATGAAGGAGTTATTCTACTACAGTTTGATTGTAACTTGGAGCACCCCCAATGCAGGGTTAGGAATTACCCTAGACAGATCTATGTGGTAGAGTTTGGATTAAGCCCTTGCCACCTGGAAGGCAGCTCGGCTTTCTAACACAGGGCTATGGAGGCAGCACTCAAAAACTCTTAGGACTTCCTTTCTTCTGCTTCACAGATCATCACTCAGGACTCATGTTCTAAGGAAACTGACCACTGGAACATTTATTTGTGGCGGGGATTGCATTCCAACCAGCTGTCTGATTTTATTTCTTAACAAAAAGCCTAGCTACTCAAAATAATGTAAAAACTGTTGGTGGCAATGGTCTCTTGGAGTGTCATGTGATTAGAGCACAGATTGGACTGATATCTCTCATACTCACTCTTCGCTGGGAAAGGAAAGAAGTCATGTGAAAGTGTATGAGTAGGATGAACACTGGCATGGTGCTCTTTCTAACATGACAAAATTTGATAAGAGGAGAGCAGCTATGGAGTAAAGGGATAGCTTCTCAGATTCCTGGCTTCAAGCCTGAGAAAATATCCCAGACCACCATGGAGAGAAACAACTGAGATGCCCACCCATCTTCCAATCACCTCTGCCTTCTGACTATTGCCTGGTCTTGGACCATCTTAGCACGTCCATTTGGTCATCCATTTGCCTGGTTCCAGAAGGGACTTAAAGTGGTAGCACAGACACATTTTTAGGAAATATGGGAGCCAGCATGGCAGACCACACTGTGGACTAGCATTTTGGGGTGCCGTGTAGCCATCCACTTAGCTATCAAAGGACAGGTTTTCAAAGCTATTTTGGGGGGATGGGGGTGGCTGAGGGCTCTGAAGCTATTCTCTCCACTTCCCTATCCTACTCAGTTCAAGATCATGGTGAAATATATTCCATGGGAGGCCAATCTTAAAAGAATGACTTATACCTTGTTATTTGATTCTATTTTCTGTAATTATTAATGTCTTGTATTTATTGTGTGTTAGAACAAAATATTCCTCCTAGGTGATCTTTCCAAAAAACACCAAAATGTTATTCTTTTAAACATCAACACATACGTGCTGGGAACTGGCGTGTATGAGGCAGCATAATATGGTTAGAGCCCCACGCTGCAATCAGAATACCTGGGTTTAAATCCCTGGTCTACCTTTTTTTTTTTTTTTTTTTTGCGGTACGCGGGCCTTTCACTGTTGTGGCCTCTCCCGTTGAGGAGCACAGGCTCCGGACGTGCAGGCTCAGCGGCCATGGCTCACGGGCCCAGCCACTCTGCGGCATGTGGGATCTTCCCGGACCGGGGCATGAACCCGCGTCCCCTGCATCGGCAGGCGGACTCTCAACCACTGCGCCACCAGGGAAGCCCCCTGGTCTACCTTTAACCTGATCTTTAGCATGTGACCTGACTGTTGGTGCCTTTGTTTCGTCAAATGAGGCAATACTAGTACCAACCTCAAAAGGTTATTATGAGGACTAAATTAAATAATTCATGTAACCAGATAATATGTTACAGCATTAATAAGTCCTCAGTAAATATTAATTGTTATTATTAGGCACCAGCTAACTGCTAAGTACTTTAAAACACTGATTTCCATACTTTGATATGTGCATCAGTAAAACACTATTATGTGTACCTAATATATGCCTATTTATTTACAAATGAGATGAAAGTACTATTGTACCAATGTACTGTGTATATTAAAAAGCAGTATCAAACTAGAATTTTTTAAAGGATGAGATAAAAATAAAATATAAAAAGTTTTTTGCACACTCAGGTGGATCACCTTGTTTACTTCCTAACATATGTACACCTCAACATAAGGACCAATAGAATAGTTCATATTTTATTAAAAGTTTATTTTTATTTTAACTATTTTTGATGTTTCCTGAAAAATTCTGCTCTTCTCTGAAATCTTACTATATTCTGAGTCTCAGCAGCACCAGTACGTACACGGGCTTTTGGCCTGAGGTAGGGATGCTCTTAGGGGCTGTTAGCTTTGTGAGAACATTCAGTCCCACCCTAAGTGATCCCACACTGCCATACTTCAGTACCTAGTTCTGTCGTCTCAAAGCTCCAGCGGGTGTTCTCCTACTGTATCTTAGCTGAGTTGTAAATTAAGATTTATATCGATGATGTTGGATTAATGTCTGTCTCCTCACCAGACTCTAGGCCCCAGGAAAGGAGGAGGGACCAGGTCTGTCTGTGGTCACACTGTATTCCCAGCTGACAGCACATGTGTGCTGGTGCCTGGCACATGGTTGATACTCTGTGGACCCTGGCAAGTGAGTGGGTGATATAATGAAGTATTCTTCTCTGCTTTTCAGTTGCAACTTCTCACTGCTACTGTCCTGTCTTAGTTGTCAGCCATTTTATACCCAAGGATTTATCACAGATTTCTCCTCAGAGTGAAGTACCAGGGCTTTGTGATGGCTTTTTGCTACTCAGAGGGTTGAATTGCTGGCAGTCTCATCTCCAAATAATTAAGTAAGGATAGAGGGAGAGGGAGAAAAGGAGGCTGGGTACAGGAGAGACAAACAGAGGGAGAGAGAAGGAGGGAGGGAGAAAGAGAGATTTCTCATAAGGCTTATAGTCTCAGTAGATAAAACTTAACATGGATCTTTCAATTTCTTTCCTCTTTGCTTTATTCCTTCTAAAACGTTAAACTGTGGCGAGAGTGCACATTTATCATTGCTGGGCTGCAGTGAGTAGTTACATAAGGTTCCATCCAACTGCATTTCCTGGTTCTTCCCAAAGGTCATTAAGAAGCTCCTCATTGGTAGCTTATACAGCCTGAAGGCAGGATAGGCATCAGTGGCACAGGAAGGGTGGGGACCATCAAGAGAGGTGAGAACCTTAAGGAAGCTGTGCATTTAACTGGCTTGTCTCCTGATGCCATGTGAGCCTGTCTTGTGTTAGGAGTCTCTCAGCTGCTCCTCTCAGATCCATTTTTAATTATAAGGCTAACTAGACATGGTCTGATTTACAGAGTTCTGCCTGAGGTGGAGGTGTTTGAATCGAGAATGTCTACAAATTCAGGTTCTCTTCACTGCTCCTTTTATGTTTTGTTTTGTTTTGGTTTTTTGGCCATGCCGCACGGCATGCAGGATATTAGTTCCCCAACCAGGGGTAGAACCCGTGCCCCCTGCAGTGGAAGCACAGAGTCCTAACCACTGGACCACCAGGGAAGTCCCCCCTTCACCATTCTTTCTGACTATTGGATTCCTAGAGGACTCAGAGGTGGAGTTTAGTGGGATGGTTAAGTGCCCTTGAGATCAACACCTTATGAATGGAAGAGGAAGAAAGTCTGAGAGGGCCAAGGGAGAAGTTAAGCTGTGATGCAGGCCCAACAATTTTGTCTAACTCCCTGGGAAGCTCTGGAGTTAGACTGGCTCTTCAGAGTCATCCGCAGTTGAACTGAGATGACCTGGACTCTAAAATACCAAATCATTTTGTCTTTGGATGTGGGCTACTCTGGGAAGGGCGTGACTCTGCGTGAGCTGGCTTTTTCAGTCTTGGCAATCTCTGAAGGGGCTGACAGTATTCTAAGCAGCAGAGGTGACAAAGCCTTCAATGAAGGAAAATCCCCGTGTCTAACACATTGACCCTTGTAGGGGAGAAAAATCTTTCTTTCTGCCTGTCTAGGTTTTTGACTAGGGCCCTTGTAACAGAAGACAGATTAACAAGAGAAAGACAAACAGAAGTTTATTAATGTATTTATTTCATGTATACCTGGGAGAAATCTAGGGAATGAGTAACCCAAAGAGATGGCTTAGAATTCAGGCTTCAGTACCATCTTTAGCTAAAATAACGAAGTGTGTAGGGGAGGCAAGTTTTAGGAAGGTGACTAGGACATGTATGGTAAAGAGGGTAAGGTTATTATGCAGATTTAAGTCTGTGCCTTTTTTATTGATAAGTTTCATATGATTTAGAGTCATCCTTCTCTTCCTAGAAGGAAACACCCTTACAAATGGAGGTTTCCTAATGTAAGTTTCCCTTACAAAAGGGTAACTTCTAGTCTGTTTTCAGAGCTTCTCCTGTGTCTGCTGTTTCTCAAAATAATCAGATCAAAATAATTCTAAGGCCAAAAAGGCATATTTTGGGGGATATAATATATTCTGGTCTCCTATACCTTCAATAGTCTGAGAAGCTTTATATAGGTTATGTGTGCAAGAAGAGTACCCAAATGATGAGTTAAAACATAGTTGAAGTAAAATAATGCAGTGGAGTACTGAGAATCTGTGCTCTGAGAGCTGATTATTTATTAAATATCCAGGAATCTGCAAGCCAGTTGATCAAACATTGGCAACTTGAAATGGGCCGTGGTAGGAGTATTTAGACTACAGAAATTGTCAACTGCTGCAAATCGGGGCTTGTAGGCTTTTTTTACTCCAGAGAGATGATTTACTAGCACACCACTGAATATATGCCTATGCCATTGCATTTTTAGGAGAACTGAAAATATCCACACACCACATGTTTCATCTCACAAAAAAGTTCTTTCTCACATGGTGATTGTCTTAAAATTTCACTATTAGAGCTTCATATCTTCAGCTTGAACTGACTACCTCTAAGGTGATATAGAGAAATGCGTAAGGTTTATGTCTTTGTCCTTTTGGGCAGCTATAACGAAAATACCATAGCCTGGATGACTTAAACAACAAATATTTATTTCTCACAGTTTTAGAAGGTGGCAAGCCCAAGATCAGGTCACCAGCATATTTGGTATCTGGTGAGAGCTAGCCTTCTGATTCATAGATGGCTATCTTCCTGCTGTGTGTCCTTATGTGATAGAAAGAATGAGAGAGCTCTCTCAGTTTTCTTTTGTAAGGACATTAATCCCATGTATGAGGGCTCTACCCTCACAATATGAGGGCTCTACCCTCACAACCTAATCACCTCCCAAAGGCACCACCTCCTAATACCAACAACTTAGGGGTTGGATTTCAACATATGAATTTTGAAGAGATGCAAATATTCAGTACATTGCAGTTTTGCAGTTACACCTAGGGCTGAATTCTACCTCTGCCACTTTCAGCATTGAGACTTGGAGAAGTTAACTTCTCATATTTTTCTTTATCTATAAAACAGGGATCAGTGATACCCACTTTAGGTTTACAAAATAAAGGAGAAAAAGTTATTTAGTGTTAGGTGTGCTGTAAATGTTACTCTGCTTCCTTAACATCGGCTCTTGGCAAGCATGGCTTTCCTCCTTGGGACAAAGTTTGAAGTAGGCATGTTGAAGGAAGTTTGGTGTTGTTTTTTTAATGCATCATTTTTAAGGTGAATGCACTGTTTGAAAAATACATCATTTTAATTTTAAATCAAGATGTATGGTATCCTTTTCTGCTGACTTCAGCACCTCCCCCCCACCCCACTTCCCCCAAATCCCTTCAAGCATGCCTGCTATGACTGTAGTCCTTGCTGACTCAGCCCTTTCCTGTCCAGCTTCCCCAGGCCAGTTGCTCTGTGGTGAGGTCTTGTGATGGGGAAGCTGCAAGCACACTTCAAAACTAAGGACCAAAAAGATAATGCAAACTCAGAAAAATTGTAAGGCAAAAAAGAAACTCTGTGGGACTGTGATGCTCCTGTGTATTCCGAGGGTTGGAAAGCACAGTTTCTTTGGCTTATAATATAAAAATTGGCCAAGATTAAGATCAATTCCAGATTAGGGGGGAAATCATTCTTGAGGCACAGGTTTTCAGTTCTGTTGGATGTCTTTCCTTTTGCAACCCTCCCCTGGGTACTGAGGAATGAATACTCTTGGTGAGATGGGGGACCAGGCCCTTCTCACACACACCTATTATTTTCTCTTCCCCTGCTGATCTGTAGCCAGGGAGTCCCCCTGTTGTGTTAATACCACAGCTAGTGGAGGTAAAGACGGGTAGGCAACCCACACAGCAAAGGGCACCAGCAGCCAATCCAAGCTATATGTAGGGAGTTAAAAGGTCAGGAGTCTGGGTGTCTAGGGTCGGGAGTAGGAGACCATATCATTTGATTTTCAAACTGGAACTCTTGAGAGCTAAGTGAGGCATGATAAATAATTAGGCCAGGACAACAGGTATTACCTGGGACTGTTCTGGTCAAACCAGAAGGTATGGTTACCTTAGTAAAGGGTCACAAAGGTAACAGAGGTAAGTTCATATGTCAAGAATCTTATGCAGAAACATAGGAGACTGTCTGCCCATCGGTGTCTAGGTGCTGTGGCAATGATCTGGAAAATGTGGGTGGTCTTTATGTATTTGAAGCTCATGAGGACACATCCAATAGTGGAGTGGATAACCTGAACCCATAGGTGGATGGCAGATGGACTACTTTAGTTAAGAAGGTGGTCCCTGGCGTCATATTACTTGGTTCAAATGCTGCTTACCAGCTGTGTGATGCTGGATGAGATGATTAGTTTTCCTATGCTTCAATTTCCCCATTTGTAAAATGGGATATTCCTAACTATCAATACTTTGTAGGGTCATTGTGAGTTGCAAATGAGAACATACATGTAAAGCACTTAGAATAGTGCCCGGTTCATAGTAAGTGTTCAAGGTATATTAACTGTTAGTTTTGTTGTCTTTATTGTTATCAACAAAGCAATGGACTCACAATCAGAAGCTAAGGTTTGAGTCCAAGTCTTACTACTTACAAGGTGTGACTCTGTGAAAGCCACGTATCTCTCTGAGCCTCGGTTCCACCTCTGTAAACATGGGGTGTTCACAGTACTTACCTCAAAAGGTTGTTTTAAAGAAAAAATGAGAGTCTATGTATGAAGGCACTTTTAAAACTGTAACAGCCTTATGGAAATGTCAGGGTTTTTAAAAATTATTATTTATTATTGTAATTAATTGACAAGTGGTAACTGTAGTAGTCTATAAGTAAGGAAGACAGACCCTGAGCTTCAGCCCTGCCTGAATTATAATGACTGTGCATTCCCTTTTCCATGGTAGTTATTTCCATTTCAGTCTCACCATTATTCCAAGAGGTGATCAGATATCGCCCCTGTGTTTCAGAAACTGAGGCTCTGAAAGCTTATGTGACTTGGTCAAGATTAATCTGTGGCCCAAATGGTCTTAGGACCAAGTCTTCTGACTTTGAGTTCAGTGTTGTTTCCACACCTCCGTGTTGCCAAGCTAAATATTTAGAATTATATGAATGTTTTGTTCTCAATTCTCCACTTAAGTTTGCCTGGGTTTATAAACATTACCTACCTCCAATGAAATACCAGTGCTTATATCTGTCATTTTTGCATGTATAATGTTCACAATAATGTATTTCTAGAATTTTAATTACTTGAAAAGTCATCATAGTTTTGTGAGAAATCTCACAATTTCTCAATGATAATTTATAATTATTATTACAAATAAAATATATTTACATATATTTTACATATTTTTCTATGTGATTTAAATCAGATGGTCTCTCAAACTTTGCAACTTGCTTTATTTATTTATTATTATACCCTTACCTTTCCTCAGGCTTTTAAAAGTTTAGGGTAAACAGCCAATTATAAAACTTTAGGAGAAAATATATTTATGACATCAAGATAAGAGAAGATTTTTTTAAAGAAGTTACCAAAAGCTGAATCAAAGTAAAAATGGGATAAGTTTTACTACATTAAAATGAAAAACTTTTGCATGAAAAGACACCACTGACAAAGTTAAAAAACAATGTTAAAAAGTTTAAGGGGGTGAGAGAATAGAAGAATGTATTTGAAGTGTAAATAACCAAAACAGAATAGTAATCAGGTTGTGTGAAGAACTAATAAACAAGAAAAAGTCATACTGGGTAAAAGGTATGATCCAAAAAATCACTAAAGTGATGTCACAAAAGACCAATAAACAAGGAAAATATGCTTATTTCATTAGTAATGGGAAATGCAAAGAAAACAGTAATGTGGTAGCAACTCATATATATCTTACTGGTAAAAATTAGAAATCTGTCAATACTAAGTGTTGGCTAGAAGGTAGAGAAATCCTCCTATACTTTCCCGTGGAGTGTAAATGGTGTAACCACTTTAAAGTTACTTCAACCTACTACGGTTGAAGATTCGTATACCTTATCATCCAGCAGTTCTACTGCTATGTATTTTCCTCTTTTAGAGAAATTTACACATGTATGCAAAGGCTTAAGTACAAGAATATCTACTGCATTATTTTTAGTCATAGTGAAAATAGGAAAATACCTAATTGCCCTAATTCTCTTATCAGAGAAGGGAAAAAACAATCGTGATATATTCATCCAACAGAAGGCTATACAGCAGTTTAAGCGAATAGACAAGATCCACATGTATTAATGTAGATAAATTGTAAGAACGCTTCTGAATGTATAAAGCAGGATACAAAAGGCTAGTTATGGCTAAATTTCTGTAAAATTTAAAAATACACAAATAATACTAATTATTTCTATGGATACATGTATATGAAGTACAAGAATACAGTCATGGAAGGAAAGCACTTTCTAACTTCAGGGTATTGGTCACTTCTGGGGAAGGGTCTTCAACTCTGACACATCATTTAAAACTTGTTTGAAGCAAAATGAAGAATATAAATATAGTAAAAAGAGAAACAGCTCTGGTTTAGGATTTCAAAGTTCAGTGGTGCCTCTGAGTGATCCTGTGATTTTCCACATGTCCCTTGAACTTTCTGGGGGACAACATTAGGTCAGGGTTTCAAACATTTTTTAGCAGAGGAACACTTCATTCAAAGAAAATCTGAAAATCCTTCACAATGTGTGAAACAGGTGAAATCAAAACTGCTCAGGCAGAACCTGGAGAGCAGAGCCAGGGTGGACGCAGCGCAGTTGTCTCCATTTCCCATCACCACCACTCCCTCCGTGGAGCCCAGGCATTGGCAGAAATCAGTTTGCAGACCCTTAAGTTGGGTGACGTCTCAGGCAGCTTCTCCTTCTGACAGCCTATGTATCTGTGGCACTCTGTATTTCTTAAACAACAGCCTACAGGAGGTAAAGCCTATTTCTCTGATGAGTCCCTGCCACATATAAGAGCTCTGTAGGAAACCATCTGGAAAAATGGAAGAATGCTTTTCACTGTGAATAACTATCTCCTAAACTGGCCATTCCACAGATTTGAATGTCAAGAGCAGGATTTCTCCCCATTTTTAAAAAACAGTAATTCATTATCTTTTTGCTGCTTGTATGGCTTCCTTACCTGCCTAAACTTATATCCTTACCATTCTTTGTCCTGATCTTACTTACTCTAAGTAAATATTGTTGAATGAATGGATGTCTCCTTGGTTTGGTCCTTTCTTTCCATTCTGTCACAGTTACCTTCATTCACATTGTCCTTACCTTGTGCTCATTTTGGTTCTTGACAATGGTTTCCCTTCATCCAGGCTAAACTTGAGGTCCCTTCAAACTAATCTACATGAGACACCTTTTTTTTTAAATGACTTTATTTTTTAAGTAAGTAATACATTCATGTGGCTTAACGTTCAAAAGGTACCAAAAAGGTGGGTTGGAATCTTGAAGACATTATTCAATATCATTTCTTTTGCCCATCTGATTTTTAACTTGATAGTATTTATTAAAAAAAGACGTTTTGTTGTTGCAGTATAGTTGCCCATCTGATTTTATAGCTAGTTGAGACATAGGTACAGGAATGAGAAAGACAGAGAGCAAAAGCTAGGTAAAATAATGAGTCTCAGTCTGTAAGCTGGCTTGCTCGTCTTTCACCCCAGAATTAGAAAGACTGACCCACCCAGCCACGGACCCAGCTGGACAGCATGAGCCTTCCCTAGGTCTGGGAGGAGCGGGGGGCATCCACTTTGAGCAAGCAGGCCGGTTCCAACACGGAGAGAGAGGGAGCTGAGATGCACACACTCAGTTCGTTTACTCCAGCTTACCAATTAGGCTAGTCACTCTCTGTTTCCTAGGGAGAGTGAGTGAAAGGTGGGACCAGGGCCAGGAGTGTTAAATCCTGTACAGTGCTCCCCAACTGGTGTGCTGATGGGTTACAGGTGTGCCATGAGGTATCAATCCCTTCATCCTCAGGCTGAGGATGGTCAGAGTCCTAGTCTCATCTTTTCATCCCTGAGTAGTCTCATCAGGACCCTAATTTCTCCACAGTTTACCCCATTGACCCAATATACTCATTTTGTGTGTGTCGTGATGGCAAAAATGCTGGGATGCCCTGCTCTAAGCAGCACTCCTCTCTGTATCCATAGATATGAAGCCAGGGCAAAGAAAGTCGTCCCTCACTAAGTACATACAGAAAACCCTTCTCCCAACCCCCGTACTTCCTGCCACCAAGTTCTCCTCCCTGGCCTCCCCAGAAGCAACTGATTGTGTATATATATATATAACTTGTATATATAATATGCAATAGACGATAGTATATATATATGCATATATACACACACATATTTATAATATGCAGGTAAATATTCTACACGTCCTCCTTTTCCACACAAATCATGGAATAGGCCAAATGCTTTAACAAACTACCCCCAAATCTCTATGACTTAACACAATAAAGGTTTATTTCTTGCTTGTGTTCCAATCCAGTGTGACCTTTGGGCCATGAGGGGACCACTGTAGTCTTCTCCAGGGGCCATTAATCATTCCCAACTTCCTTTAATCTAGTGGTTCTGCCAGTCGCTAGTATTTGGGACCTCTGCCAGATGTTCTACAGGAGCTAACAAAGGCAGAAAGACAGAGAACATGGAAGATTTAGGGGATTTTTAGAGACCAGGGTTGGAAATTATTTATATTACTTCTATCCATATTCAACTGGCCAGACCTTTGTCATATGGCCCCACGTGACTACAAGGAAATGTGGTCTAAGTGTCTGGCCAGGACAAAAAGAAAATGGGGTGTGGTGAGGCCATAGCAGTGTTTGTTACACATGCCAGACAGACTGTTCCACACCTTGCTTTTTGAGCTTGACAGCAAATTTTAGAAAGCAACCGTATCAGTTCACAGACAGTTTCCTCAGCCTTTCTAACAGTTGCATAGTATTCAGTTTTACAGATTATAGTTGACCCTTGAACAACACAAGTTTGAACTGCGTGGGTCCACTTATATGCAGATGTTTTTCAATAACAAGTACTGCAGTACTAGATGATCTATAGTTGGTTGAATCTGCGGATGCAGAACCGTGGATAAGCAGGAACTGCAGAAAGGGAAGAACCTCGTATACAGAGGGCCAACTGTGAGTTATACCCAGTTTTCGACTGCATGGAGGGTCAGCACTGCTAACCCCTACCTTGGTCAAGGGTCAGCTGAATATTGTGATTTATTTAACCAGTCCATTTTTCAATCATCCTCAATGCTTTCTTTCTTCCCATTTATTCATCTGCAATGATTACTCTTGCCCTCATGTCATTCTACACATATGCAAGCATATCTGCAGGATAAATTCTCAGATGAGGTGTTGCTGAATCAAATGGTATGGATATCTGGGCTTTCCTGGTGGTGCAGTGGTTAAGAATCCACCTGCCAATGCAGGGGACACGGGTTCGAGCCCTGGTCCAGGAAGATCCCACATGCCGCGGAGCAACTAAGCCCATGTGCCAAAACTGCAGAGCCTACACTCTAGAGCCTGCGAGCCACAGCTATTGAAGCCCGCACGCCTAGAGCCCGTGCTCCGCAACAAGAGAAGCCACCGCAATGAGACGCCTGCGCACCTCAACGAAGAGTAGCCCCCGCTCCCTGCAACTAGAGAAAGCCTGCGTGCAGCAACGAAGACCCAGCGCAGCCAAAAATAAATAAATAAATAAATTTCAAAAACAAAACAAATGTTATGGATATTTGACATTTTGATGCCTTTTGCTAAATTACTCTACTAAAAGGTTATACAAATTTATACTCCCAATAGCCATTTTGTTGTTTAATCCTGCTGTGCAAAAATATCTCTACTTTCTTCCGTGTTTGAATGAATATAGTTTCAGTTCATTACCGCTGGGTTAGAGAGGTAAATAGTCTGGGCAGTATGCATAGCCAGGCCTTAACCTCCTCCCACATCACTCAGGAGGTCTACATTTTCTACTTCTGTTCCCCAAGTGCGCCTTGTGCCTCCAATCCTTAACCCATTCCTTCAGCGATTTCTTCCATTTCAATTCAGGTATAGTGAGCCTTTCTTGAGAAACAATCAATGTCAGGTACCAAGTAGAACACTTTACACCTCTTATTACATCTAATCCTCAAAAGCAAGTCTAGGAAGTAGGCATTTGCATGCCCATATTACAAATGATGAAACTGAGCCTCAGAGAGATTAAGTGGACTAAGCTTATCTAATTAGTAGGCGGTATATTTTCATCAGATATTCTGAATTTGTTCTGCATTCTCCCCCTCTGGTGCTTTTCATACCAAAACTTAGGGCAGAGGAAAGGAAACACACACCCTTGAGTTGTCTCTATGTATATCCCAAAGCTGTCTCCCCCGAGCAAGCCAAGTTTTCTTTGAATTCTCATATTTACATTAAAAATGCATACAGGTTTTGATTTTCGCTTTTAAATATATCTGCATTTTAAAAATATTTAAAATATTTCAAACTGCTTGCTATCAAGTATAACTGAAACTCCAGGAAGCTGCCAGTTTCCCTTGTGGCTTGGTGAACCCTGGCCCACTGCTTCCAGGGCAGACAAAGGAGCATGGTTCTGTATGTTGGTGTCCCATGGAGAGGCTCCTACCCAACCTTCAAAACCCAGCTCATACGCTGCTTCAATATCAAGCCTCCCTGCAGGGTTAGCAAGCCCAGAGTGGTGTCTCTGTTCTAGAGAACCATGAACTACAACGTAACCCTGTGCCTTGTACTGAAAGTACACAGCGTCTTTCTTTTGACTATAACCTTCATGGATTCAGTCCATCTATCATATATCTTCAAGAACTTTGCAACAGAGAAGAGGCTTGTTAGATTTCTAATGAACAAAGCATTGAAGATAAGTGAACGCATTATTGTGTTAACACTTTTCCAAAGGAATTGGGAATTGCGAAAATAATGAAAGCCTACTTCTGAGTCCCAACTTCTCTTAAACACTCCTAAGTCTTGCTTTAAGTAGTTATGTTAGCCTGGTTCTCCCTTGGAAATCACACATTTAGCTTGCCCATGTAGATATACTCAATTCCCAGCAGTATCCCTGACACATTCATTGACACTGGGCACGCCATTCATTTCTTCTCCTGTCTCTGGAAAAAGGGGATAATTGCATTTGCCAGTTACCACGCAGGAATGCTGTCAGAGTTGATGAAACTATGTTTTTAAAAGGCCTCTTTGGGAGTAATATGCCACATAAATCACAGTCCCCTATTAAAGTGGTTCTTTTAGTGCTTATTTATTTAGTAGTTGCTAGAACACTGATATTTCTTCCTAGATAGTTCATATTGAGTTGCTGGAAGCCTTAATACTCGGGATCAAACAGAATTTTTTTTTTTAATTTATTTTTGGGTGTGTTGGGTCTTGTTTCTATGCGAGGGCTTTCTCTAGTTGTGGCAAGCGGGGGCCACTCTTCATCGCGGTGCGTGGGCCTCTCAGTATCGCGGCCTCTCTTGTTGCGGCGCACAGGCTCCAGATGCGCAGGCTCAGTAGTTGTGGCTCACGTGCCTAGTTGCTCCGCGGCATGTGGGACCCTCCCAAACCAGGGCCCAAACCTGTGTCCCCTGCATTGGCAGGCAGATTCTCAACCACTGTGCCATCAGGGAAGCCCCAAACAGAATTTCCGTATCTATAACCTTCTGATGAGAATTAAACTTGGTACCTTTGCTTTCTGCTTTTGGAAGTTTTCAAGTTGATTATCTCTATCAACGTGTCCAGGCCATTCCTAGCCAAATACCGGTGCATGTTTGAGTTAATAGGTAAAACTACTGCATCCTTGTAGTAGTTGAACATATTGGTATTTTTCTGTCTCATATTGTCTGGTATTTTAAGAATTGAATCTCAGTATTTAAAAATCTCACAGTTTTCATGAAGCATCCATAATTCTACCACCTGAGTCTCAGGTCAGTTGCTCCAAATTAGCCACTCCTTATATGGGACAGTAAACCATCTAAGAATTGAATGGTCTGAATTTTTTAATTCTAGTAACTGTCTATAAATGTACAGTCCAACAGTTACTAGCCATAGAAAAAAAAATTTCAGTCCCTCAGTTCCAGTAGCTTGCAATTCAATTGCTCAGTAGATCATGTGACCCATGGCTCCTGTATTGGGCAGGACAGTAATAGAATATTTTCACATCACACAAAGTCCTACTGGACAGTGCTGGTCTATAAAATTTGTATCTTAAGACTAATGTATTTAGCTGAAAGATTTTTAACTTTCTGCTCTTCCCTTTCACACCTGTCTTAGGTTTTTTCCCCCCTCCTACTATAATGAAAAATTTTAATTGTTTGGGCCTTAAAAACAGTCTCACCTCCAAGGCCATGATTTGAACACAAAGTCTGAGGAAAATGACATGTGGAATCGCCATCTGGAGGTCGGTGCAGCGGCAGATCCAGCCATTTCTGAGAAATTGTCTGGGTTTGGAGTTACTCCCAGAACTCTGATTTAGCAGTTCCTAAGCTTATAGCAAGTCTGAAAGGAACACAAATCTGTTTTGTATATACAAATAAATCCTCGTACGCTGCATGCCATTCTCAGCCTGCCAGTTTCATCTGGCTGCTCCAGAAAATATAATTCAATAACACATTAGTTAACCTGCATGCAGGGAATGGGGCATTCTGATTATTGAAATGTTCTGGTTGAGTGATTAACCTGATTTTTGCAGAAAAACTGCCGAGACGAGGGATATTTCTGTCCAAGATGTTGTGCCACTGTAATTCTCTCTTCCAGATGATCACGGCTGCATTGCTTCTCTCCTCCAGAACTCAGAAATACATCTCTTTGCTAAAAACTTTCAAATATGCAGTTGATACACTCTCAAACAGGCCTCAAAAATAGATCAATAATGGTGTTTCAGATAATCTTAGAAAAAAGAGTAAACTTAGAAGGAAAAGTAATATCTTTGCCCAAATGTTACACAGTTGTAACACTCAAGAGTTCCTAACAATAGGGCAACTTCTTCAAATAGTATAACTTCAAAATATTAATTCAGATATTTCATTTTCTTTAGTAATAAATACTTAAAGGTGCTTATTAGATGTTAGGCAATGCTGCAAGGGCTTTGTAAGTATTAATTCATTTAATTTTTATAACCACCTTAAAATTAGGTACCAGATTATTGTATTCATTTTCAAGATGAAGAAACTGGCACAGAGAGTTGGGGATAGGCCAAGCTGATCTATCTGAATGCTCACTGGTACAAGAAGTTGTAGCATCAATGAGGGAATAACTAGGTTTATGAGAGGGTGCCCAGCTGAGTTAGGTGGCTCCTACTTCCCCCGCTTCCCCTTTCCAAATATTAGAAGAGTAGAGTTGAGGGGCCAGTATGCAGAAAAGCGAAGAGGGACTCTGGCAATGCTCAATTAGGCCCAAAGTAAAAAATGGGAGTTAAGAAAGGCTTTTCTTAATTTTTACTTAAGTAATTCTTACCTGTAATGTGTAAGGTTGTTAGGGATATATATAATTCATTCCATTTTAATAGATTTGTCTCTCAAAGGCAATTAATTTTTTTTCCAATTTAGCAAATATATATTGAGCAATGGGCTAGCACTGGGAGGGATGAAAGCAACACAGAATTGACTAAGGCATCATTGTGATCCTTGATGGCTTCCCAATTTAACTGGGAAAACAGTCAAACGGAAACCAATAATTGTGTAAAATATGTTATGAAACACATATCCTTCAAGGGAGGGTACAAAGTGCTGAAAGAGCATAGAAGAAAGAATAGTCAGTTTTGACTTGGGAAATCAAAGCATGTTTCAGAGAGGAGTAGCTTTTGAGATCCAGTTTCAGAGATGAGTAAGAATTCAGGCAAAAAGGGGGAGGAAATTAGAAAGTATAGTTGTGAAACCCATACATCTCAAAGATTTTGACGAGTGCTGTAATGGTAAGAAGGCTTAGTGGTGAAATAATGAATGGCAGTGAGTGTCTGTGTGTGTGTGTGTGTGTGTGTGTGTGTGTGTGAGAGAGAGAGAGAGAGAGAGAGAGAGATTGAGAGAGAGAGAGATTGAGAGAGAGGGAAAGTGTGGAAGAAGAGAATGAGCCTAAGGAAGGTTTTAAAGATTAAATGAGTTAACATTTTCAGACTACCCAGCAAATAGCAGATATTGGATTCAAGAATTTCTCCATCTCATTTCATTGCATTTCACACCAAGGAATTTTTTGCCAAGTTTATTTTAACATTTAAGTAAAAGCCAATAAACAAATACTAGAAAAATCCAGTTTCACTTTCAAATGTGTTTTTCCAGAGTCCAGAAAATATTTTGAACTTCAGAGTGGGATAAAGTGGGAAAAGTAAGACTAAATTTCTAAAAATGTTTTATTTGGGAAAACCTTAGATAAATCCTTGTCAGAGCTAAAATGTTGGAACACTACCAATCTCCTCAACCAGAAAAAAATAAAATAGAATAAAAACATTGAAAATATGAGGAATGAATAACTAATCAAAGTAAAAGGAAAAGGTTTTCTTTGCCTAGAGAGGTTTCATTGAGGTTTTTTTGATGTTCTTATTAGCTGCAGAATAAAGTTTTACATTTAAAATATTTATAGTTGTATTCAATTATGAATTTCTAAGTTTGCATTTTCTCTTATTTTCATCTTTGCTAATTTAATATCATGTTAATATGCCTCAGACAACCTTAGCAAGGGTGACTGTAACAATTTTTTTAAACTTATTTTTAGTAGCCCAAAGGAGCATCTTCTTAACTATACTTTTGTCTTTTCTGGCAGATGACATTTGATCCAGAAATCTTCTTCAATGTTTTACTGCCACCAATTATATTTCATGCCGGATATAGCCTAAAGAAGGTAAATATACAGTGATTGTTTTCTTCTTGTATCATTAAGTAGAGTATTTTGCCAGCACTAATGAAAACAATTATTTTATTTTATGGGTTTGCCTATTTGGTAGGAATATCATTATCTTAGATCATATGTGATACAGATTCAAATCTGACATGCTTAGAATTCTTCTAAATCCTGCTATGTCCAGTATACTAACCGATAGCCACGTGCCATTGAAATGTGACTAGTCTGAATGGTGTGCTTTTTCTTTTTTGTTTGTTTTTTTAACTTTTATTTATTTATTTATTTATTAATATTTGGGGCGTTTTAATCAGTCGTTTTTCTACAGTTATCATAGAAATAGTTTTTTTGTGGTTTTTGGCTATTTATTTATTTTTGGCTGTGTTGGGTCTTCATTGCTGTGCGCGGGCTTTCTCTAGCTGCGCAGAGCAGGGGCTACTCTTTATTGAGGTGCATGGGCTTCTCATTGCGGTGGCCTCTTGTTGTGGAGCATGGGCTCTAGGCACGCAGGCTTCAGTAGTTGTGGTGCTCGGACTCAGTAGTTGTGGCACCCGGGCTTAGTTGCTCCATAGCATGTGGAATCTTCCCAGACCAGGGCTCGAACCCATGTCCCCTGCATTGGCAAGCTGATTCTTAACCTCTGCACCACCAGGGAAGCCCCTGAAAACGTGCTTTAAGTGTACAATATGCACTGGATTTTACAGACTCAGTATCAAAAAATAATGTAAATTATTTCAATAATGTTTTATATTGATTTCATACAGAAATGATAATGTTTGAATATATTGGATTAAATAAAACATTTTATTATCAACATTCATTTTACTTTTTTTTTGCGGTACGCGGGCCTCTCACTGCTGTGGCCTCTCCTGTTGCGGAGAGGCGCGCAGGCTCAGTGGCCATGGCTCACGAGCCCAGCCGCTCTGCGGCATGGGGGATCTTCCCAGACCGGGGCACGAACCCATGTCCCCTGCATCGGCAGGCGGACTCTCAACCACTGTGCCAACAGGGAAGCCCTCATTTTACTTTTTAAAAACTTATTTTAATGTGGCTACTAGAAAAATTTTAAATGACATATATGGTTTACATTATATTTCTACTGGGCAATATTATTCTAGATGATTATAACCAAAGAGTTTGCTATTAATTACATTGGGTTTACCCATCACCCATTGGGTGAAAACTTAAGATTGTTTTGCTAATACTCAGCTGTTGATGCTGATAGAGACAAAGTCTGGTTTTGCAGTTTCTATGCACTTGCAAAACATTACTTAGGTGCAGCCTGAATGCTCACATTTCCTAAATTAGTAATTCACATAGAAGTTTAGATGCTAGCATCCCAAGTGCTGCAGAGTGAGGTTCTGGCCTGAATGAGTTTTGAGATGCAGAGGTAGTGCAGTTGCTTTTCTGCTGCCCACCACCCACTCCAGAGATTCCTAGGGCTCTCCTCCTTTGGCCTATGGGCTCCAGCAGCCTTTGCTTTTTCAGCACAGACCTGATTTTCTTGTGTACTCCAGGCTCCCTCTTTCTGTCAGTTCTGGCTACTTAGATGCCACTTACAGAACTGGAAGGGAGTTTTCCCAAGCAAGCATTTGAAAAGATTTAGAAAGCTAGACTTATTCCAGTCATCCTTCCTCATCCCCAGCCCCAAGACTAGGTATCATTTTGTGTGATTCATTAGAATAAACTGTTGTAGGTGATTAAGGTTTTGTTTCACCACATTCAGAAGAACTGTAAATCAGAGATCCAATAAAAGTCAAAAGACAACTTAAATTTTTTTTTTTTTTTTTTTTTTTTTTTGCGGTACGTGGGCCTCTCACTGTTGTGGCCTCTCCCGTTGCGGAGCACAGGCTCCGGACGCGCAGCCTCAGCGGCCGTGGCTCACGGGCCCAGCTGCTCCGCGGCATATCGGACCGGGGCACGAACCCGTGTCCCTTGCATCGGCAGGCGGACTCTCATCTACTGTGCCACCAGGGAAGCCCAACTTAAATCTTTTAGAATAGTATATTTAAAGTGCTAAAGGGGTTTCAGTGACAACAAAACTTCTGAAAAACTCTGTCTTCCTTTAATCATCCCAGAATCCTGCATGGCCATTGCTCCAGTCCCTTCCCTCTCTCTCAGGTCCAGCCAGTTCTGGCAGTAGTTTCTCTCATCTCTACCCTGTCACCTTCCAGGTGTATTTTTTCCTCTATTTTTTGGAAACCTCTGTCCTTTTCTGTGTAAATCAGTTAAGCCTTATTTGTACAATAGGGCCAGGAACTGATGCTCCAAAAACAAAATTTGCCTAAACAGTGAGGGAAGGGTGGGGCAATTTATTGCATTTATTTTTATTTCCTGTTAACACTAAGAAGAAAAATGCTGACGTACTATATAAAATGTCTCTTTTTCTCCCCAGAGACACTTTTTTCAGAACTTAGGATCTATTTTAACATATGCCTTCTTGGGAACTGCCATCTCCTGTATCGTCATAGGGTAAGTGACATTCGGAGCTCAAGTTCCAGAAGGCTGTAGGGCCGGTGCTCTCGAAATGTGGGAGGAATCTCACATTTCCTGGACTCACACTGACTGGGTGAATTGTCTATTTTTTTCAGTATATCACCTCTTTACATATTTTTCTGACTCAATTCCAAGGCTTGCATGTCTTCTGACAAACACAAGTCTTCAAATCAAAGCAAACTAGAATTAGACTGTTGGATTTTCTCTGTGAGTTTTGAACTTCTGACTTAGGGACTATGGATAATTTGGTTTGAGTTATATGAAGCACGTTGACTTTTTTGGCTTAAATAACGCAGATATGCACATTGCATTCGTTTTCCTTCTTCTTGGCAGAACCTTACCTATATATAGTTGATAGGAGTAAAATAGTAGCTATACATTAAGAGTTTTCTTTCTAAGGGAAAGTTTACAAGAGAGCAGTCTGAGACAGACATCTCTAAATATTAGCAGAGTTGTTTACTGCTGGGATACACTGTAGGACACAGTGTATTTTTTTTTCTCATTATATTTTATTGGTTATGCTGCTAAGCCCCAAGTCTAACTATACAGACTCTGGCTTGCAGCTCATCATAAAACAAAATGTGGTACAAAATAGTGAAGCCACTCCAATTCACTCATAATCCTATCCAATACGTTAAATCTCCACTGCAGAAAACATGTACAGCTGCTATGACTACAAAGGCATGGATGTCTTAAATTGTCGATACAGCCAGTTCTACCCTGGAATTTTACTGCACACAGCTGTTATATCCCTAACACAAGAAACTGAGGCTAAAAACACACATTAGTCACTCATCCAGCCTTTTCCTTACGAAACATTTAGTGTGTGTCACTGGAAGGCTAAGGAGCTCTCATTACTTGGACCTGAAAGTGGGGAGCGGGGGGGGGGGTATTTTGAATTCTCTGTTAAATTTTTATTGATTCAAGCCTAGAACAACTCAGGCTACATTATATGAAAATGTCTAGCATGGTTAAGGCGGTGAGGAAGCTGAAGATTTTAGCACCTGAAGGTGGAGGCTTGCAGAGATGTAGACTGGGGAGCCTTATAAAATCTGGACAGCTAAGAGATCTATCAACTGTTTGTGATTGAGAGTCACAGTGGATTTGATCTTTCTCAAAGCTTGTTCAAGGGCAGGCTTCTCTGTTCTGTGGGTATGCCATAGCTAAATATCCAAATTTCAAAGCTGGCAAGGGCCTCAGAGATCTGTGTAATTAAAACTCCTCCTTCTGGAGATGGAGGAATGTAACATCTTGAAAGGCTAATTAATTGTTTCAGTCTCACCATCTATGAGAAGTAGGACCTTGGTCAGGACAAAATTCAGAACTTCTTCTCTTGATCCAGTAGCTCTTTCCATCACCTACCTCTTCATTTAGCAATTTATCTTGAATTTCTATACATACCTAATATTATTCCTATACATTGACACAAGACTCTGAGATGTCTACATCTACAAATGATTGATTATCAGTTTATAGCAAGATTGATCTTTAGCAGTTCTATAATATGGAAATCTGAGATTTACAGTAGATGCAAATTCTAAACTTGTGGACAATGCTGTCAAATTATGGCATAATCTGTTTCATTATTATTCTGTTTCCTTTGTATAACTGATTTTAAGTATATATAAGTGTATGCATTGATATAATACACTTTACTATTATTAAAAATCTATACATCTAGTTTTAAAGCACAATAATGTATAGTGTGTGTGTGTGTGTGTGTGTGTGTATGCTTGCACTTGCGCATTGTATATAATTGACTTGTTCTTAAAATTTTCAATTCAAGAGATCTAGTGATATGTATTTACTGGAGTTGAGAAACTCTTCTAATTGATTTTTAAGGCTGTGATCAATAATTTATAATGAAAAGTGATTTGAATAAAAAGCACAGCCCTGGCAAAACTTTTAGAACCATGTTCCTTGTTTGAACAACAAAAACTTGTAGGGTGCCTTCCTAATGTGGGTCATTAGGTTAAAGTGCAGAAGGGTTAGATAGTTTAAAGGTTTTAGGATCTTATCCAGCAAGGTAAGGCAAACCCTTGAAGAGCTTTAGCTTGAGCGTGACAAGGTCAGATTTATCCTTTAGGAAGGACATTCTGGTGGCCATGTGAAGTAGGAAAAAGGCAGCAGGGGGACCATTTTAGAGGCAATTTCCAGGCTAGGTTGGAAGTGATGAGGGCCTAGTCTTAGGCAGTGGCAGTAAAGGTGGATATGAGCTATCAACTTGTGGAAATCTTGAGAGAATGAGGTCATCCGGGGAAAGTAGGTGGAGTGAGAAAGGAAGGTACTTATACAACAGCACTAGTTGAAGAAAGGAAGAGGTGCCCACAAAGGACTAAGTACTGGGCCCAAGAAACAGGAAGCAAACCAGCAGGGAATGTATCTGGAAGTTAAAGGAAAAGGTAGATGGAGGGTGGACAGTGTCTAACACAGGAGAGGTCAAGTGGGATAGGCGTAGGTCCATTGGATTCAACCTCTAGGAAATGATGGGCGACTCCACACTTATGCTATGGGCAGAAATAGAGGAAGAGTATTGGTAGGTTCAGTTGTTTGGGGTACTGTACAATGAGAAACAATCATTTATTTTGATGCTGTTCTCCAGATACAATCAGAAATTTTGAAAGAAAGGCACACACTTAAATTCAGACCAAACAGACACTTTCATAATTTGGTGACTCCTGTTGTGAGTCACTCAGACTTACACTTAAGTCTTAGAAAATGACCAGTTACATTTTCTGATAAATTAATGGTGGTAAGAACAACGCAACAAACATTTATTCAGTGCTTAATATGTGCCATGCCCTTTTTAAAAGTACTTTACATGGATTATTTCATTTAATCCTCCAAATAATCCTATTAAGTAGATAATGTTATTATCCTCACTTAACAGTTGAGACAGCTGAGGTTCAGAGAGAATAACACAGTGTAAGTAATAGGGCTGGTATTAGTAACCAAAGAATTTGGCTCCAGAGTCAAATTCTTCATGCCAAAAAATGTGCTTTACTTCTATGTATTGGTATCACTAAAAAATAGCATTTAGAATATTAAGCTAAAGAAAAAATGGTGTAAATCAGTCAATATTTACTAACATGCCCCTTGTTTCTTCATTTATCCCCTTAAAAGTTCTCACAGACATGAGAGATTTTTATTAGGGAACCCTATCTAAAAGAAATCCACATTTTTAAGGGGAAGAAGGGGGAGGCCTGAGTTTATGCAGTTCTGTTTATAAAATGGGCAAGAGGAGGGATTCAGGACAGTCAGTTAGATTGGACTCTGAGAATAATTTTATAAAGGAGGCAGATTCTGGGTAGTTATTTAGTGAAGAGAGATGAGGTAGTTGGATTTTCCATACTCTCAAGTGCACTAGTCCTGGTGGGTATGGGGAATATTGTGCAAGTTTCCAAGTTAGAGAGTAAGTCTCACTGAGCAATGTAAGAGAATGTGGGAACTAAAATACTGGAGAGTCAACTGGCAGATGGCCATGAAGCCCAGGGTCAGAAATATATTACATTTTTATTTTTTAAATTTGTTTATTTTATTTATTTATTTTTGGCTGTGCTGGGTCTTCATTGCTGCATGCGGACTTTCTCCAGTTGCAGCAAGCGGGGGCTACTCTTTGTTGCGGTGCACGGGCTTCTCATTGCGGTGGCTTCTCTTGTTGCAGAGCATGGGCTCTAGGCACACGGGCTTCAGTAGTTGTGGCATGCGGGCTCAGTAGTTGTGGCTCCTGGGCTCTAGAGCGCAGGCTCAGTAGTTGTGGCTCACGGGCTTAGTGTCTTCACGGCATGTGGGATCTTCCCGGACCAGGACTCAAACCCGTGTCCCCTGCATTGGCAGGTGGATTCTTAACCACTGCACCACCAGGAAAGCCCCAGGATCAGAAATTTATGAGAATGTGAAGGTCACAAAGAGTGATTTTGGAATATGAATGAAAACTCAGCTAGTGGGTCGTGGTCTTCTTTAGGTAAACACTGTAATCAAACTACAGGTTGGTTTTAGAGCTGGATTCAGAGACTTTAGTAATTTAGATCATTGGGTCCATTTAAATGAAAGAGTTCTTAACCTTTATTAACTTCATTTTGTTTCAAAAATTAGATGTAAATCATCTTTCATATTACATGGGAAATTTTAACAGTATCCTCCTGGCAATAAAGTCAAAGAAACCTTTAACCATTTTTTTATAGGATGGATTGTTCTTAAAGGATCAAACCATCTTTTCTAGTTTTCTCCCCCATTTTATCACTTAAGAAATATTTTAAATACATATCTGTTTTTAAATAAAACCCATGTGTTTGAATTATTTTGCTATTCATCTCCTTCATCTTTGGGGACTATTCCTTTATCTTTGACTTCATGTTTCCACTCTATGGCCACACAGATGTGTCATCACAATGACTACCTACCTAATGCTTACTGTCAGCACATACATTTTTGTTTTAAGAACTCATTAGTACCCATGAAGTGCTTCTTTTTCAAGAGCAATGAAAATGATACCCTTTTAGCTTCTCTGTTAATGAGGAATTAAAACAAATGCCACAGTTTCAAAAATATTTGGAAAAAAGGGACATGGAAGACTTCCCTGGTGGCTCAGTGGTTAAGAATCCACCTGCCAATGCAGGAGACATGGGTTCGGGCCCTGGTCTGGGAAGATCCCACATGCTGCAGAGCAACTAAGCCCATGAGCCACAACTACTGAGCCTCCACTCTAGAGCCCATGAGCCACAACTGCTGAGCCCGTGGCGTGCCACAACTACTGAAGCCCACACGCCTAGAGCCCATACTTACAACAAGAGAAGCCACTGCAATGAGAAGCCTGCACACCGCAACGAAGAGTAGCCCCCGCTCTCCGCAGCTAGAGAAAGCCTGTGCGCAGCAATGAAGACCCAACACAGCCAAAAATAAATAAACAAATAATAATTTAGTTAGAAAGAAAAAAAGAAACAAACAAACAAACAAAGGGGACATGGATCTAAATGAAGAATGGGGTGTTAATGTTAAAACTAGCTCACTTTTTAAATCGCATCCCATGTGCCACACACTGACCTATGCTTCTATCTCATTTTATTCTCATAATGCCCCTATGAGACAGGTACTATTATTATCCTTATTTCACATACAAGGATGCTGAGGTTGAGACTTGTTCAAGGTTACACAGTAAGTAAATGGTATTAAATGGCATAGCCAGTCTGACTTTAGAACAGACACACTTAGAATCTCCTTGTCCTCTTCCTCCTCCTAAGATGACGCGTTACATTTCCTGTAGTGTTTTGCAATTAATAACTATACATGCCAGACAAACCAAGTCCTCAATAATTTCAGATTCTTGTATTTATCATTATGACTAGCAATTATGAAAAATCTGAATGTTTAAGAATGAGCTGTGGGACTTCCCTGGTGGCACAGTGGTTGAGAGTCCACCTGCCGATGCAGGAGACACGGGTTCGTGCCCCGGTCTGGGAAGATCCCACATGCCGTGGAGCGGCTGGGCCCATGAGCCATGGCCCCTGAGCCCACGCATCTGGAGCTTGTGCTCCGCAACGGGAGAGGCCACAGCAGTGAGAGGCCCGTGTACCACAAAAAAAAAAAAAAAAAAAAAAAGAATGAGCTGTGAATATAATTGCAAAGTAGAAATGGAACCTGTCTTTTCTTACTGGAGGTAGTTGGAGGGATGGTATGAATCCATTTGACTTGCTTAGAATTGCTGGACTCTGTGTAACTCACTCTGGAAAACTTGGATTCAGAAATGTGAGGTTGTTTATATTATTCATATCAACATTCCTCAGGAATGTTGATTTTCCTGCTGGGCTCCTTAATATACCACAGAAGCATGCCTGACACTGCCCTCTTGTGTCATCATGCCTGCTGAGCTGGGGACCTGTAGGTCTAAGTGCCCATGGCGCTGGTTCTAGAATTGCTGTTGCTCTGTCCTTAAATGAGATACTGTATGCTGAGGTTCAGAAGTCTCAAAAGGCTGACTTCTAAGCCTGGAAGAAGGAACAAGGGTCTAGAACCAAAACCTGAAGAGGTTTAGTTCATAAATGGAGGCCGAGTGATACCTCAGTGCCTTAAGCTCTAACACTGGGAAGAGAATGATTTAGAGCAGTTCTTAATTCCTAATCCAGTTCTTAATCCAGGAAACACAGACCCTTAAATGGTTCATAAAAGGACTTCAGGGTGGGGCATTCAACCCCCTTAAATTGTCCCTGAATTTTTCATGGGAGAGAGTCTGCATAGATTTCACTGTTTCATCAGCTTTGCTAAGAGATTGAAGTTGACAAAGAACAAGTATGTTTTTCAAGAGCCTAAGGAAAGAGAAGGTTGAGAAAGGAAGGATTTCACATATCTCCATATTTAATTAGAACTGAAGTATTCTCTAGACTGCATTCAGTGTGGCCATAAAGTCCGGAAATATGCATGCTATTATCTTATCATGTACTATAATGTAATAACAATAAACTAACTATTACGTATTTGTCCATGGTCCCCGACTTGGTGGCCATTCTGTATCCATGCCTAAGAGTGGAAGTGCCAGGTGGTAGGGTCTGCAAAATGCTACTCATTTTTACAAAATAATGCAAAATCATTTCCAAAGCACTAGTACCAATTTTTCCTCTTAATTTTTGGCAATCTAATAGGTGTGAGGTGAAATTATACTGTGGTCTTTATTTGTATTTCTCTGATTGTTAATGAAGTTGACTGTATGTTCATATGATACCTCACCAAACTTTTTGTCCATTTTTCTAATGAGTTGTTTTACCATATGTTCATTAATTTGCCTGATTTCTTTGTATGTTCTGCATGGTAGTCTGTATTCAGTTACATATGCCTCAAATATTTTCTTCCAGTTTGTGTCTTGTGCTTTTACTTTTCCATGATGTCTCTTAATGAACAGAATTTCTTAAATTTAATGTAGTTAAATTTATATTTTTTTCTTTTATGGTTAACATTTTTGTATTTTATTTAAAAAATCCTTCCTTAACCCAGAATCAGAAAGACATTTTCTTCTAAAGTGTTTTAAAGTTTTGCCTTTTGCCGTAAGTCCATTTTCCAGAATCGATTTTTGTGTATAATATGAAGTTGACATCCAATTAAATTTTTCTTTCTCAGAGGGACAGCCAATTATTCTAACATCATTTATTGTCTAGTCTCACTTTTCCCCAGTATCTACAGTTCCTTCTGTACCATATGTTGTGGTTTCTGTTTCTAGACCATTAATTCTATCTTATTGGTCTCTAATCTATCCCTGCACAAGTACCACACTGTCCTAATTATGATGGCTTCATAATAAGTCTTTATGTCTTAAAAAGAAACTCTTCTTCATGAGTACCTTGTCTATTATTATTTCTTTACTCTTGAATATAAATTTATTCCAATGTATATATTTATGAGTATATATTTTAACATTTATAAATACATTTGTATATACTTTGTACATATTTATATAACTTATAACTCTATTTCTGAGTGTTTTCCTTAGGGACCCCCTTGTACCTGTGCACCATGCATAAAAATATTTGTAGCAATTTTATATAATAATATATATATTATCATATATAGTTATATATATTATTAATATATATATTATATGATAGCAAAAACTTGTAAATAACTCATATTTCATTAAAAGGAGAAAAGAGAAATAAATATATTTAATATTATACAGCAGTGAAAAGCAATGAAATAAAATTGCTAATGACAATGGAGGTGAATCTTGGAAGCATAAGGTAAGATCAGTAAATCAAGTCCCGTAAGACCTTTTTTATAATGTTCATGAATGACCAAGATTAAACAATGTTGCATAAGCATACATGCATATAGGTGAGAATGCATATATGCATATGTGTAGTAAATAAGGGAATTAAGAACACAAAATTCAGCCAAGTGGTAATTTCTGGGAAACAGGGAAAAGAATGGAATGGAAAGAAACACGTAGAAGAAATAAGTTATTGGTGATATTCTGGCTCATGGGCTGGAGTGGGTTTCCAGGTATTCAAAATACTACTATAATTTATAACTTGCATATATCTTCTATATATTCTCTTGCATGTGTCAATAGTATTAAAAAGAAAATAAAAGGGAAAACAAGTTGAAGGAGCTATTTAATAGATTTATAAATATAAGCAGCTTGATTACGTTGCTTACTTCCATTTCTGGGAAACTCAGACTCTTCTGTTGTTTCTCTTTGTGTGTGTTTTAATAAGAGCAACTCTGGTTGGCAGGCAGTAGCAGAGATGCAAAGGTGCCAAGAGTGTATTTGCCCGCATCCCCTGGTTAATTCTAATCAACCACAAAGCCCTCTGTTTTTCCTCTCTCTTCCCTTATCTATCTTCACCTTCTCTCTTCTTTCTCCCCACTCTCTTCCCCTCCATCCCAACCATGTTTTTCTCACTGTCCCCTGAGACTCTGTCTGGGCTGCTGCTCTCTGAGACTCCATTTTCAGTAGGCTGCAACACAGCAGAGCTCGGGAGGCTGTGTTGAGTCAGCCTAGAAGGCCCCATCCCTCCTCAGTGCATTCATTTACTCTCTAGATACAGAGCTGGCACAGTAATAGCTGTCACTGATGTCAAAGAGAAAAATAAATGTGCTGCTGCCCTGACACAGCCAAATGAGAAAAAAATAATCTCTAATCTGTCAAGTACAGCCCGAGCTCCTTAGCAGTGTGGTTTCTCATATCCATATCACAGCAGGCACGGGCTGTATTTCTGGCAGCAAAGAGGAGAGTGAAGTTTATGAGGAAAAGAAACAAAAGGGAGGGAGGGAGGGACTGTGGAGAACATCAGAGATGTAGTTTGGAGGTAAAGGAGGTGAAGCTGTCAGAGCGCCATATGGATCTATGCATTAGTTACCACGTTACTCCTTCCATCACAGCCTTGAAGATGTCAGGAATAAGAATGACAGCACAGGACAGAGAAAAGTAAACAAATTCTGAAAGATTCAAAAAGGAAAGCAAATAAAACCTAACTCCAAATTAGGAAGAGAAATGCTGAAAATCATGTAGAACGAACAAAATATGTGAGATTGTTGACATGGAAAAAGAGAAATATGTAATAATAAAAAAAGTATAAAAATAATTGAAACAATCTATTCTGAAAAAGAATTTACCTGATAAGTCTTATTATTAAATAATGTATTCTAAAGATTCTAACTATGGGATTCCTTTTAAATGAAATATTCAAGTCTTGGAATTACCTAGTTTTTCTTCATTCTTCATTACCCTTGGACACAAAGTCAAACATTTTTCTCAATTTGACCAAAATCTGATGGAGAAGATTTATATGTGGCTCCGCTTCTACATGCACACACACACACCACAACCCTTGCAGACAAAAGGTAAAAAAAAGTAAGGAAAATAGATCAGTTATCTGTTGCTGTGTAACAAACCACTCCCCAAACTTAGTGGCTTAAAACAGCTATTTTATTAGTTCACAATTCTGTAGCTCAACAATTTAGGTTGGACTCAGATGAGCAGTTCTGTGGTTCTCATCTGAGGTCACTCATGTGACCACAATCATCTGGGGCTTGACAGGGATTGGGTGGTCTAACATGGGTTCACTCAAATGTCTGGTGGCTGATTCTGATTATTAGCTGGTTGGTCTGGGGACTCAGTTCTGTTCCATGTAACCTCTCACCCACCAGTAGGCTAGCCCTGGCTTTTTTCCATGATGGTCTCAGGGCAGCATTCCAAGATGATGAGAACCGAAGTGCAAGACTCTTAAGGCTTGGTCCCAGAAGTCTTGCAATATCACTTTCACTGCATTCTATTGGTCAAATTATCACAAGAGCAGCCAAGATTCAAGGCATGGGGAAATAGGCTCCAGCTCTTGATGCAGGTTGTGATAAAGTCACATTACAAAGTGGTATGCATACAGGGATGGGAAAATTATTGTGGTCATCCTTGCAAATATTCTACCACAGGAAGGAACTATAAAATATCTTCAGAGATATCAAGGTAAGAGCTGGCATTGAAAAATGGGACTCAAAACTTGGTGTGAAACCTATGGCTACGAAAGGAAAACATGATGGAGAATCAAGTTGACCTTAGAAAGGCTAACTCACCAGCCTTCTCTGTTAGACTTCCCGATGTTCTGAAAAGAGTAATAATGAATCTGTACCCTGATGACTTAAGTGACTTTCGAAGAAGTATCTTATAACATTCTATGTTTGGATATAAAATTTTATGCAAAAATATACAAAAGTTCAAAGGAAATAAAGTAGAGAGCATGGCTCACTAAGATTTTATGCTACCAAAGCAAATGACATTCGTGGAAAATTGAGCCCTGCTCAGCTAGAGTGGAGAATTATGGAAGAGTTTTATTTCATTTGAGAATTTCAGTTGCTCTGTTTCCCACCAGTGATGCTGAGAATGTGGAAGCAAAGGTGTGGCCATGTTAGCTGTAAAGGCAACAACATCCTTGCTGAGGAGGTTTCTTTCACGACTGCACGTCCCTTGCCAATGGCTGTCATAACAAACCTGATTTGCATCCACTATTGTCTGACTGATTGTGGTGCTTTGGGAAAGGGTGGAGCTTTGGAGACGACTAAAGCTTGATCTTGGCAGCTTATTCATTTTGCTTGAACAGTTTAAGAAGAAATAAGGTTGAGGAGTTATGCCACATGGCCTTTATTGCATGTTTTCAGGGCCTTGAAAATTACCTTAAAAATGGAAACCCATGAATCTTTCACTAAACTATAAGCTACATTGCCAAAACTGTCCAACTTACCTGTGTGCTCCTCCCCATTCTCCTTCCCCCCCATCCCCAGAGGTAAATCTTATGCTGAATTTTTATTTATAGTCTTTCCATGAGCTTTCGAACTTTATAAAAACAGTATTATACTTTATGTCATCAAGCCATTTTCTTTATTCCCCCCACTCATGACTTTTCTAAGATTCATCCACGTTATGGCTTTTAGCTGTAGCTCATTCACTGTCATTGGTAACATGCAAATGTGAGAATATTCCACGCTTTACTTATTCTCTTATTGATGGAGTTGCTTCTATCTATGAATATTCTTTTTTTTTATAAAGCTGCATTTATTTTTGTTTGTTTGTTGTTTTTAATTAATTTATTTAGTTTTGGCTGCGTTGGGTCTTCGTTGCTGCACGTGGGCTTTAGTTGCGGCGAGCAGGGTCTACTCTTCATTTCGGTGTGCGGGCTTCTTATTGTGGTGGCTCCTCTTGTTGCAGAGCATGGGCTCTAGGCGCACGGGCTTCAGTAGTTGTGGCACGCAGGCTCAGTAGTTGTGGCGCACGGGCTTAGTTGCTCTGCGGCATGTGGGATCTTCCCAGACCAGGGATCGAAACTGTGTCCCCTGCATTGGCAGGCGGATTCTTAACCACTGCGCCACCAGGGAAGTCCCATCTATGAATATTCTTGTACAAGTCACCTGCGGCTCTTGTAAAAGATTCTTTAAACAGTGAACTTGAAATGGAATGTGTGATACCACATTGTTTTCCAAAGTGGTATCCCTACCAGCTGGTGTGTTTCCATTGCACCACATCCTCACCAGTGCTTAGTATTGTCAGACTTCATGATCAATTTGTCTAGCCCTGTGACAGTATCACACTACTTTAATCATTGTTGCCTTCTAGTAATTAACTCAATATTTAATAGGAACAACCTTACCCTCCTCCCCACCGCACACACCCTACAATATTCCTTATGAGTGTCATAGCTCTTTGGATCTCTTTATTTTACTGTAAAAATTTTAGAATCATCTCATCAGGTTCTTTGACTCACTGTGCTGGTATTTTGATTAGAATTGCATCAAATCTATAGATCAGTTTAGGGAAAGCTGACATATTTATGATATTGCCTTTCTATTCTTAAAATCTGATATCTCTTTTTACTTACGTTTTCTTTAAGTCTTCCAATAACAGTCTTGCACAAATTTTACTAAATTTATTCCTAGGAATATTGTATTATATTATAAATGGTTTTATTTTCAACATTTCATTTTCTTAGTGTTGCAATTTAGCAGTCTTTGAAAAGCAATAAAATGGCCCACTTCTAGCTGGCCTGGAGCTTACAGTCTACAAGGGAGGCATTCATGAGGGAATCACATAAACACATGGAAAAGCACAGCTACAGAGAGTGTGAGCAAGGAGAAGTGAATGCTGCAAAGAGATCAGAGACTTGGAGGATCTGCTTGAGGCTTGGGTCTGGAGTGATAAGAGCTCTGACGGGGTAGGTAGAGGGAGCTGTGGGAGCACAGTAAGGAAGCCAGGAGAGGCTTCCAGGGAAATGACTTCTAACCTGAGATCTTACATTTATTTCAAAGGAGGAACCCAGGAAAAGATCTGAGAGAAGACATTTCAGGCAGAGAGTATAGCACGTGGGAGGCCAGCAGCAAGGTGAAACTTGAGTTCTGGCTTTTGTCCAGGGCCAGAGTATGGACAGGAAGCAGTAGGAGATACACAGGGTGAGGGCAAAATTTTTTCTGGGAACTTGAGACCTTGTTCTGGAGTTTGGACATAACTCTGTAGGCTGTAGAGTGCTCAACAGGAGATAAGCACTTTTAAAATTTCACTCCAATTGGAATATGAAAATGGATGAGAGAAAGTCAAGGTGGGAAACAAGAGAGCAGCTAGGAGGTGATGCTACTTTAAAGCTGGAGACTACTTGGTTGGATTTGAGAGCTGACTGGGAGATGGAACTGACAGGACATGGCCATTCGTCAGATTTAGAGAAATAAAGGACATCATGGGTAACTCAATTTTCTGGCTTCAACCATAAGCTCACTCTGAATTTGACTGTCAAATCTAGCAGTTTGGACCTTATGTGCTATCCCCTTCCATCCTTGTCTTATGTTCCCTAATAGAATTAACCTCTTGGGGGCTTCCCTGGTGGCACAGTGGTTGAGAGTCCGCCTGCCGATGCAGGGGACACGGGTTCGTGCCCCGGTCCAGGAAGATCCCACGCTCCCGTGAGCCGTGGGGCCGCTGAGCCTGTGCGTCCGGAGCCTGTGCTCCGCAACGGGAGAGGCCACAACAGTGAGAGGCCCGCGTACCACAAAAAAAAAATAAAGAATTAACCTCTTGGTAATCATGCCCTTACTTTTAGTAAAAGTCAATAACTATATTGCCAAGTGAATCAATGAATTAATGAAAAGATCTGAGAAATGTATATCCTTTGGTTGACAAAGAGGTAGTAGAAGTAACAAAAATTTCAACAGAAGCTAGATTTTTGGTTCATTTTTTTGGTTCCTGGCCTTGAACTGACCATTCTGCATTTACTATCTCATTTAATCCTCACAACTAACAGCAGAGATGGATAATTTCTGTTGTTCCCTTTTTGTAAGTGAGAGGTATGAAGCTCATATTGCTTAAGTAATTTTTCCAAGGCGTGACTGACTCCAGAGCTCCTACGCTAAACGCATCCTTACAACTTAAGTTGCATCTTTGTACCTGCAGCAACACCTGGAGTTTCTTAGAAATGTGGAGTCTTGGGTCTCATCCCAGACCTCCTGAGTCCTAATCTGCATATTAACAAAAGCCCTAGGTAAATTTACTATGCTGCACTTCCAAACTGGTAGTGAGATTTAATACCTTACTTAGGGATTTAGTAAGAACAGACTATAGGAATCAAGATGATTTTAACTTGCATTTAATTCATATTACCCAGGCATCACTGAAACGAAACCAAATCAATTAATTTCAGAATTTATATCCACAAGATTTATATAGCTATCTGTGTCTGTGCACATATCTGAGTCAAATATTGTATGTGTGTTACGTAGAAGGTAATTGGTAGTTTACTGTTAGTGGGGCACATAGAGCCATCTCAGTGAGAAATGCCCAAAGTTCTGGTCTAAGTGTTTCAGCAGTATCAGTGTGGGAGGTACTCTACCTGATTTAGCAATTACGCTCTGGTGTCATTAAAATGAAATGGCCCCAATAAAAGGAATAGAAGTCAATCTTAACCACAGCTCTGAGATGCTTTATTGCTCTACTTCACCCTTACTTACTAATTTCCTCCACGTGAGAGGCAGCTATAAAGGTTTCCAATAGGTAAGCTACATTATCAACAGAATCATGAATATGAATGATGACATCATTTTTTTAGCATCAATGAGCAAGTTTAAACTTGAAGGTCATTGCTACTGGATGATAGGTACCTACTATCTATTTTTATATGATTCTTGACTATTTGCCCTGTGGTTGCATCTCCTTCCTCCTTGTGATTTCAACATCTATATGAATTTGACCTGCTTTTGACTGGATTTTTCTTGGCAACTCTGTTCTAGTGCTTGGTGAAGTGGATTACTCAATCTTTTCTTTAGCTTCTCAAGGATACCATATCACTTGGTCCCCCTCTTCAAATAAGGTGTACAACTATGAGAACTATCAACTCTAATGATGATAATTGCTTGCATTTATTGAGCATGTACTTTGTGCCAGCCACTGACATGCACTTTACACACATTAAATTCATTCATTATCATAACCCTCCATTTAAAGATTGTTCTCATCATAAGAATATACATTTCCATATTTTTTACTAAAACAATTTTTAATTTTTCCTTAGAATGTTAAAAAGTTTTGCAAAATACTTTCATAAACATTCTTACTTATGGAACAGACTCTTGCTGGAATTTTGTTAATATACAGTAGAAGCTTAGGGTTCTTAAGTAAGAATGTCCACAAAGACAAACAATGAACCCCAATGTAATCTACAGACTAATTAATAATAATGTATCAATATTGGATTATGGTAGATGAAACTGGAGGAGAGTGAAGGGGTATATGGGTAACTATCTTGAGATTTTGAATACTTTCTACTCAATCTTTCTGTAAACCACTCAAAAAATAGTCTATTAATTAAAAAAAGAATGTCCACTCTATAAAATCTTTTACACAACCTCTTTCTTTGATAACATATAGAATATACCAGATATTTCCTATGGCCCTAGTGGTCTGATATTGGATGAAAACTAGAGGTTCTTATCCTTATCTAAACCTAGGACTGTAACGCTTGGGCTCATGGACTCCCAAAGTCCACTTAGCCTGTTTTAGTGGTAGCACCTTAGTTGACCAGTTTGGCAATGGCCCTACTACACTTCGTCTCTATCATAGTACCAGGGGTCCTAAGAATAATAGAACTAGAAGCTGAACTCTTTATGGCTGATGGGAAACTTTCCCTCTGGTTAGCCTCCATTATATGGTGGCCACCTCCCCAATCCCTTAGAATAGGTGTTATGAGGATGATGCTTTCTTAATTGCCCAAGTTAAATCATATTTCTTCTATTTTACAGAATGGACATTAGCACTTGTGAGTTTCTTGCTTCTCCTCTTTCAGTGTCCAAACTGCACTATTGACAAAGTCATGATTGAACAAAACTTTTCATGAGAGTGATCATAATGTATCATCAATCCCTAATTGGCTGTGATTCACTAATCACATTTCGCAAGATCATTTTCTCCATGGCTATGATCATAATATCTTCATTATGTTTTTTGGTTGCATGTAATGTGCCAACATTTTCTTCTCTCCAAAGTACTAACCATAATTTAGTCATTTGTTACTAATTGATTCTTTCTCTCTGCGTAATACCTGCCTCTTCTGTTTCAAAGTTTACTTATGTGTTTAGTTTTTCCTGTTGATTTTGTATAGCTTGGCTTCTGTTATTGAGCTGTCCCCTATCCAGGTGACCTATGGCTTCTAACATATGTATATGTATATGTAATAGATAAATTGCTTACATGATTGTGAAGGCATTGCTTTTAATTTGCAGCAAAAATATATCTCTTCTAGGTCACAAATTTAAGAGTTCTACAGGAATCAATAACCTGATTATTTAACAAGTCATCCACTGTGCTTCACAGGGCTAAATACAATTACAGCCTTATCCCAGCAGAGAGAAATTAAGAGTATAGGAAGAGGTAAGCATTATCCTCTAAGGGTGGAAGGTAGATGGAGACTCATTTGGGAGAATGTAAGTGGTTATTGTGGATGGCACATGCCTTAGGAAAACATTTTACTTTCAAATGGCCCATTTTCATAGAAATGATACTCATGTTAGAAATACGAGCAAAGTGTACTATTCTCGTAGTCCCTTGCCCCCCTCACAAAGTGTATTCATTTGCATTTTACCACAACCGTACCAGACAGGCAGAGGCAGAAATTATCCTACTTTATACATAAGAAAACTGAATATTAGAGAAGTTAAATTACTTTCTAAGATACTTTTGTTCATTAGGATTTGTCAAAACTGGAAATAATATCTATTTTTTCTAATTCCTAGATCTCTTCAAATGCTTTACATCCTTGGTTAAGGGCTATCCCACTCTTGAAATCTGTTCTCTTGCTGATCATTCAATACAACAAGTGAAATTTGAGACTTATAATAGACATGATAAATAATAACAGTGTATTACGTACACTGCAGGTATACATATATACATATGTATAATACATACACATATGTACATAATATATATATATACATACCTACGCACGCACACACACGCACACACAGACACACCACTTACAATTTTTAATTAAATTTTTTTACATCTATTATTTTAACTGCCTATCAAGACAGCAGGGATGTGAGATTTCCCCCCAAAGACATCCCTGGGCTAGATCCAGAAATGAACATAAATCCAGTGAGATTGTTTAGGACACTGGAGGTGTAATTTCATGTCATTGCAAGAGTCCTACATTAGAAATAGTGCTGTGTTCACAGAATTTTGGAGAACTGTATTTAGTTGATCTCTAGAGGAAATTACATACACAGGGCATGCAAGTCAACCAGCATTAACTCACTCAATGGCAGCCCAAATTATACTTTTTAAGAGCTGTGTCTCTAATCTTAGATTCAACTGTTCTATTACTTCCACTGATGTTCAGTTTAGCTTGGCTACTTCTAATGAATAATTCTTTGTAAGGAAATCGATTTTCCTGTTGGGAAAAAGTACAGAAGTTTCCCCAAAGGTTTTTCTCTCTTTCCTTCTAAATTTAACTAACTTTCCATATATCAGGTTATGAAAATACAGCTATTTTTAAAGATATTTTCTTACATAGTTGCCAGATGATTTCCAACCCTCCTTTTTCTCTTCCTCCCTGCCTCCCAGATGGATACGTTTACAAGGGACATAGTTAAGCACGGATATACAGTTCCAAAAGCCATTCTCTGACTCCATTCCTCCCATTTTGAAGAATTTCAGCATTCAGTAATAGTTATGGGATTTTTGTTTTAAAGTTTTACAAGATAAAAGGGACTTTACTTAAACCTTGAGTTATTCATAGCTATTTAGATACTTTGAAACATATTTTGAGCAATGTTAGTACTCTTCAGGCAATGTAGCTATGAGAACATGTCAAGTTTTTTACAACCTGCTGTAAGAGGAAAGGCCATGAGCACAATGCTACTGAGAGTGTTATCTGCAGACTGGTGCTGGTCTGTGAGCTGGGTTCTATTAGATTTGGAAAAATAATTACAAAAACTGAGAATAAGCATTTAGGAATATCCACAGTCATTTGATATCTGTTGAATTTAATAATAAAATATTTGGACTTGCATTTTGTGTAATGTAAAAATACAATTTATGCAGCATTTCATTTTTATTGCATTTTACAAAAGTATCAGTGGCAGTAGTTTGGAATTAATAATAATAATAATTAATAATTGATTAATGCTCCTTCACCACAGAGAGTTTGAGAAGCAGTGCTCAAGGAGGTCAATTCAAAAATGTCCTTATGGTAGGGGTATTTCATAGAGGAAAAGAAAATGGTTAGGTTATGGTTTAAATGGCTAGGTTATGGTTTAAAAAAAGTTTGGTTAAAGTCCACTAGGTGGGTAACTAGTTTCTCAGAACAAATCTTAATTCCATTAAAGTTCATTGGAAAATTGCTTAAGCATTTTTATGAGATGACAGTTTTTCAAGAAGGAGATTTTTAATTTAAGATATATATAAAAATATAACTCAGATAAACTTTGCTTCAAATTTTCTTTTATTGGAGTCAGGGAGGAAAGGCAGGCAGTTCAGTTGTATACTTGAAATCTAACCTGACTACGTTTCTTCCTGATGTAAACTTTCCATATTGAGTAAATTTCTTTGAGGCAGCTGGACTTCAAGTAACTCTGGCTATCTAGTTTTTAATAAAAATGGCTGTTTTCCAAGATGGTCCAGTAGAACTGAGATTCAGGCATGATCTCTGTGATGGGTACACCAACACCAGCCTAGTATTTTTAAGAGAGAATGGGGCCAAGGAAGAGGTGATAAAAATGCCTTTTGGTGGCCTCCTTAGTCCCCCAAAGAACTAAACTAATGCATCTTTCACCAGATAGATATTCAATTCCTGAATGTTGTGAGTTGCTTCCCCAGAAGAAAAATTTTATATTGAAAATATATCTTAGCATTCTCTTAAGTGAGTTTACAAAATTCTTATGATGGGAAATGTTCAAAATTTGCAGTCTTTCTAAAATAACAAACATATGTAGGGATAGATTTTCCTCAGTTGAAGCAACATTCCTACCATGGTGTGAAATTCATTCATGTTGAAGGGGAAAGTATTGGTAAAATATTGCTTCAAAACATTACTTATAATTGAAAAGAATTCTGATCTAGAAAAATATCCCCCCCTCATATTTTCAAATTTTAACATCTAATAATATTTGTAAGACTTTTTGTTTTATTAATTTGAATTTTAGTCTTTTTTTTCCCTCCAGTTACACGGTTTTTAAAAGTCCATAAGTCTGTAGAAGAAGTTATAGTTATGGGAAATAGCTTTTATTTTACATGGCATATTCCTGCTTTATCCTTTTTAAAAAATGGGGAGAAAATAAATAAATAATTATATATATATATATATTTTGTGGTACGCGGGCCTCTCACTGTTGTGGCCTCTCCCGTTGCGGAGCACAGGCTCTGGACGCGCAGGCTCAGTGGCCATGGCTCACGGGCCCAGCCGCTCTGCGGCATGTGGGATCTTCCCGGACCGGGGCACGAACCCGTGTCCCCTGCATCGGCAGGCGGACTCTCAACCACTGCGCCACCAGGGAAGCCCAATAATTATATATTTTAAAAATAAATAAAAATAAAATAAAGGGGGGGAGAAAACATTACAAATTATATTCCTTAGAATGGAAGAGTTGACTTTATAATGCTTTAGAGTTTGTTTTCATCACCTGCCTTGCTGTTCAGATTTTTTCAGATGTTCACATGTTTTCTTACTAGTTTACAACTTCACTGGATAAGTCCATTAAATCACTATGAAGAACATCTCAATAGGGGGAAATTCCCTTAACAAAATCTGGTTTGAAGAGATGGAGAAAAATTATACAATTGCCACAAAGGTATAAATAAAAGATCTAATATAATCTTTATACCTATTCCTTTTGAAGGATAGGAATAATATATAGCTTATTATTACATGTATTAAAATCCTTTCAAACTGCCATTATATTAAATAAACACATGTTTTGAGAAAGCAGAATAGTAAATTAGTTTTTTAAATTGTGATGTTTTAGATTTAAAGAACATACATTTAAATTTTGAAGGTGATAGATTTTATTTAGAACATGATAAGGATGTGTATATTTTCTCAGTGTCCCGAGAATTTGCATGTAAACTAGATTCAGAGCACAAAACAGATTGATAAAGCTACACCCCTTGCTTTTTAACCACTAACACCCACACAGAGTTGAAGCCAGATTTTAGCAGTGTTTCAAGGCACCGTAGAGTGTTATCATAAGTTTACATTTCAAGATCATTTCAAAGTTACAATCTTTTGCCTATTGGAAAGAAAAGTTGGAACTTCAAAAAAGTCTGTTTCAATAAGCAGATGTGAAAAGCCATTTCGGTAAAATTATTTGTGGATTTCAGACTCAAGGCAAACCCTAAATATGTGAAGAATGGAGTGTGGATTATATTAAAATGGATGTTAAACAGGAGGGGGCAACTATCACCACCTAGGAAGCTGAAACTCCATTCCAAAATCAACAGAATGAAATAATTATACACAGTAAACGATACACCAGCTGTAGCTCAGCAGCCATTGGCTTTTATACTGTGCCCTCTGGTGGGAAAATTTATAAATCACAATTTTAACAGTTTCGAACTGACTCAACAAGGTTTATTATTTCTTATTTCTGGGCTTTATGTATAATCAAACTTTAACCTAAGGGAGAATATGTACTGATTTTTTGAGGCAGAGCTGCCTACGGCATCAACTAATCCAATCTCCCGGTTTTACCTGGAGATGATAAATAATTTAGTCAGGCTTAAAAAAAAGTGAACTATTTATTATTCAGTTCTCCTTTGTCCCAGGAAAGTATTAATTATTGAATACCTCTTAAGTGCCAGACACTATATGATCATCATTTCATTTAACCTCATTAACTCTGAATTCAGTCCAATACTTTCCCTCTTCATTTCCCTGTTACCTTAAGGTCTTCCCAGAGCTAAAACCTCATCTCCAGTCTACTCATATTTGCAAATACAGGTTTTAAATGTTATTTGCTTCCTCTCCCCTTTCAGAGAGGGCCAAGGAGGGGCAAGACCAGCAGGGTAGGGGTGGGTCCCAGGAGGTGCTGCTCTCTTTTGACTAGTGAGACCTGGGGTCCTTCACACAAGTCAGCAGTGGGACTGGGAAATCCAACTCCAGGTCACCTATCTGGGGCCAGGTGGGGACAGAAGTCCATGGCAGTGGGCCACAGTAAGGCTTGTGAAGCTGAAAAAGCTGAGGTGAAAATGAACCAAGGAGGCAGGGGAGAGGAGGGTCCTGGGGTAGGGGTAGGGGTAGGGGATGGCTGGAACACGATGGGGCATTTTCACCCAGCCTTGGGCTTGTCCACATAAGCTAGGTCCGTTTGAAAGGCTCAGAGTTGGCAAATATGTACATAATATGAACATTTTTAGAATTAGAAAATGTTGCAACAATATGTAGTTCAACTTTCGGTTTTTTAAAGGTTGTCTTCTTTCCTTCTTTATAATATGATACATGATACACATAATAATAATATAATAGCTAACCTTATAGGCCATCTTTTATGTATGTATTTTGTTCCAAGCCTTTCATATATCTTAGTCCATTCAGTCCTCACAAACACCTCATGGAGTGGATGGTGGTGTTGTCCTCAGTTTGCTGGTGAGGAGACCACAGCTCAACGGGAATAGGAACCATGACAGATGTCACATGGACAGTACGTGTGAAGAGCTGAGGTTCAAACCCAGGCCAGCCGGCTTCAACCTATGCTCCTAACCAATATGCCATGCCTATTATGAAGCATAATAATAAATCAAGCACCTATAAACCCTTAGCTCAACCTTAGAAATGAAAGGCATCACTGGTACCAGTGAGGCCCTCAACCAGTGAAGGTTCCTTTCTTAGAAAGGCTAAGTGACTGTCCCACAGTTGGTTATTATATCTTGCTGAGTTTAACACTCAGCCGTTGAGTTTATATGGATGCTACATGGTAGCAAAAGTAGAAGTTTACTAGTTGATTTATTATTTATTAAAGCCAAGAAAACAGAATTTTTGCCTTATATGCGGGGGTCAACCCCTCCACCCCTTACTTGATTTTAAACAGACCTGAATCTTTTATTGCATTTACATTTGGAAGACTTTTAGGCTCAGAGAGTTACTCATTAACTAATGAACCAAGTAATTAACCAAACATATGTAAAACACCTACTAGGTGGCAATCACCATGCTAGGGACAGTGTGACGATCAGTGCCACACTGAAGTGGCTTGTACTGGCTCACAAGAGCCAATGGTTAATGTTTCAGGACTTTTGTGAGTCAGTTGTCAAACACATCCATTATTAAAAATCATTAAATTATGTGAATATGCAAATATATAAATTATATTAAAACAAAGTTAATAGTAAAAACATCACTTCTTAATTTTTGCTACATTTTATGATTCGTACTTTTGAGGTTATTTACAAGTGTATCTGTATGGTAGAAATACAGTGTAAGAATGTGCTAGCAACTGTGCATTTTTTCCCAACTCTACTTCAGAGATCTCACATTGGTAGCTTGAAATTGGCTATTGTGTATTTACATCATAGAAATTGGCAAAGGCTATAAATCAGGGCTTTTCTTCTTAAAGAGCTAGTTTTTGAACATATAGCAGCACACCACTAGATACAGTGAAGATTAATATACAACTAAAAAAAGAATTCTTGGTCTAATGGAACTAGTTGTTTGAGCAATACACACACTCAAAATGTTAAAAAAAAAAAAAAGCTGAACAAAACAAACACCAAAACCCACCGTGGTCTCCAACAATGATAATTTTAAAGTATTACCTTTCAACATAGTTAAAATCAACTTCATTTCCATATTTCTCTGGAATTTGCAGGTGGAAATACAGAACTGCTGCCACACTTCTGAAATTGGAATCAGTTGGGCAGGACCTCTTGGGGGCAGTGGTGTCTCTATAAATGTTTCCAGTCACAGCTCCAATCTGAGAGTTTTCCACAAACTGGACTTTGGGGCAACCAATAAGCTTGCTAATTAGCACTTCACAAAAGTGGTCACAACTCTTCTTTTGAAGTGAAAAGGCTGTTTGTAGTATTTAACTAATAGGGGTTAAGTGCTACAGTTCCTTCCAGAACCTGCTTTCACTTCAGGTTACAACTAGGCAGAGAGAATGCTCGGAAACAACCATGGAGTCCCTGGGCTTACAGGATAAACTACATATGACCCAACCTGGAGTTTGAGGCCCTTCTAACTAGAACCCTCCTTCTCAAATATCTATATTTGATTATACTGACTGTCCTTTAATCCACAAGCTTGAGTGTACCAGAAAGAAACTTTTCTTTACTTTTTTTTCTGTAACTAAAATTAGTTTCTGTTTTGAGGCTTTAATATTCTGTCTGGGTGGCTGAAACGAAATCTCTCTCCCTGGGATCATGTCCAATACTAGGAGGCTTTGGAGCCCCAAGGTGTCAGGGCGGGGGGCTTCCTGGATGTTATCAGGGCATGCTGGCATTCACAGAGACACCGCAGTCTGGACTTCAGGCATTGGTCTACACATTTCGTTTGTATACCCTTCCTTGTCCTGGCAGCAAAGTCTCGCCAGGGCTTCCGGCAGTCTGAGTCATGAGTGTGCCACTCTGGGACCCATGAGAAACATTCTGCTGCCCCTCCACACACACATTCGGGAGCTCCTCTGAGTCTGCCTTGGACCCATCTGCCTAGGCTGGAAGCCCACCTGTGGCTCAGCTGACCATCTGGCCATCCTTGAGCACTTCTTCTTCTGTTTCTGCTACCCAGACTGGAGGGTAGTCTGGAAAGAAGGCTGCTTCTTCCTCTCTGTCAATTCAAGAAGGGGAAGTGGTCACTTCTCCAAGTGATGACAAGAAGAGAAAATAGTCTGAGTGGTTTCCACTACTTTCACAGCCAAAAATATGACAAGGAATGGCAACAGGAGTAGAGAGGAAATCATAATGTCTTATTAACCGAGTCCACCCCAATGTCAATAAAATTCCTGTTTATAATTAAGGAGTTTCCTGGGTTTTCAATGACAAGTTAGCCTAAAAGTGGACAGTTCAGTGTAGAGGATAAATTCCCATTCAGTCTCTTTATCCTTGAGCTTGAGATCTCAGCCTTTCCCCCATGACACCTACTCTCTGCAAGGTCAGGGTGTCTGTCTATGTGTATGTGTGTGTGACTAATAATGACAGTGTTAATCTGAAAAAGCAAGCTTCACTCAGTCTAGTCACTCCATCACTTCCCTTCTTTGGTACATGCCATGCACCACTTGCAGTTGAATCAGAATCCCACCCAACACGTCATAAGAAAGAAATAAATGTCATAAAGAATACCTCCTCCTCCTTAACATGGTTGGCACTCAATGAACATTGGTTCTGTGTAGAGGAGACTTCTTTCCCAGTTCCCTACAGATGCTCTCATCAGCCATTTCAATTCAGCCCTGTTATGAGATCCCTTTGCTTCTTTGCATTGTTGTGTTGTATGAACTGAATATTTGTGTCCCCTTCCTAAAATTAATATGTTGAAGCCCTAACACCCCAAAGTGATGGTATTTGGAGGTGGGGCCTTTAGGAGGTAGTTAAATTTAGATGAGAACAGAAAGGTAGGATCCAATGATGGAATTTGTGTCCTTATAATAAGAAGAAGAGAGGCCAGAGCTGTCTGTCTCTCTACCAATGTGAGGACACAGCAAGAAAGCAGCTATCTGCCAGCCAGAAAGAGGGCTTACATCAGGAATGTAATCTGCTGGCACCTTGATCTTAGACTTCCCAGCCTCCAGAACTATGAGAAATAAATATCTATTGCTTAAGCAACCCAGTGTATGGCATTTTGTTATAGCAGCCAAGCTGGAATATTATATAGTGTGTGCTTAGAATCAGGGCACCAAGTGGAACATAACAGGGGAGGCATTTTCCCTTCTACAGACCTTTTGATCTGATCTTTGCCATTTTGATAGGTGAAAAAAAAAAAAAGCTTATAGTTTTCGTTTACATTTCTCTTACTGTGAGTAAGGCTGAGCATCTTTAAATTTGTTTAAGAGCCATTTATATTTCCTTTCAGTGAATCGTCTTCTTCATAATTTTTATTTATTTTGTCTTCTATTGAGTTGTAGGAGCTCTTTATACATTAGTGAGATTAGTCTACTGTGATGTGAGTTGCAAATATTTTTCCCAGTTTGTCATTTCATTTTTATTTTCAGGAAATTTTTTTCCCATATAATTGTTGTTATCAATACTTTATTTTGTGGCATTTAGATTTTTCTCACAAAGGCCTTTCCCAATCTAAATTTTATTAATTTTTTCCCGCATTTTCTTCAAGTGCTTTCATGCCTGTTTGTATTTGTAGTAATTATTTGGTATATCTTCAATATCTGGCATAAAAGTTATGACGTAAGGCTCTAACTTTATCCACCCTCCATCCAACCACCCCCCAATAAATAGTTATTTATTCCTATAGTATTTGTCGAACACCTCATCTTTTGCCCACTTATTTTAAATACTATTTTTGTCATATACTATATTTGTACATTTATTTGGGTCTATTCCTGAACAGTATAGTCTGTTTTATTGATTGTTTTTTTTAAGCACCACCAGTACCTCACTATCTTTTTCTTCTTCTTCTTCTTAATTATTATGGCTGTAAAATACGTTTGCATATATGAAAGGGCTAGTGTCTCTTCCTTTTTTCCCCAGAATTTTTCTTACTATTCCTGTTTGTTTATTTTCAATATTAACTTATGAATCACCAGTATAATCTTGCACCAAAATCATCCAGAACTAGGTGTTTTTACTAGGATTGCATTAAATTTATAAATTAACTTGTGAAAAATTTGTATATTTATGTGGTTGAGTCCTCCTATTCGAGAAACAAGATATGTTGCAAGTAATTTATTCTGAATGATAAAGTATCCATAGAGGAAATAATTTATATGCTTTATATAGTTAGAATGACTCTCAGGCTATCCATAAACATTCATGTTTACTTGCATGCAGCTATATCTTCTCTTGAATTGGGGAAAAAGAAACCAAGCTTGCAGCTAGCTCCCTAGGAATTCCACACATCTCTTGGCATATCTTATCTCTGTACTCAAGGGTGTGTATTCTTCATGTAAATATCATCCATCCTTGTGTCACACTGGGAGGAAAAAGGTTTTGAATTTTAGCCAGAGCCTATGCTCCTTATCTAACAGAGATTGCTGTGCTTTCTTGACCTTTTCCTGGAGTGCTACCTTTTCAGATCAGTATTGGCCTAACTCGCTGCTATATTTTTAGTTTTTGTGTGTTTGTTTGTACTTGTTATTCATTAGCTTACATGGAATTACAAGTTAGCATAGCTTGCTGGAAATTTGGTGGCCGCAAGGCTACTCTTAGAAGATAGCAAAAAAGAACATTTGTAATAGTGTGGAAAAGAAAGAGTTCTCAGTTTCTAGTGTTTTCTTCTGATTTTGCTTTTGTTTCAGAGGAATACCTTAGGTACTGAAGAATAAAACATTAAAAAGACTAGGCTGGTATCAGCAACTGAATTCAACATGGGCTTGTTTTCACTAATGTTAACATGGATAAGGATTGTATAAATCCACTGAGGGGAATAAAGAGAAGTGTTGGTTTCTGGGCATAGGATAAGCATGATGCAGAGCAGGGGCCAAAGCAAGTTCAGGTTGTAGTAAGAGTTGAAGAAGCCACTCCTGTATTTTTAAGATTATAAAATACAGCTTATTTTCATTTAATTTGACAGCTCCTTGCCTCACCTTTAATTACCGGTAGTAACAACATTTACTATCTACTATGTGCCAGTTGCTAAGTATTTTACTTACATTTTCTCCTTTAATCTGATAACTCTATCATGTTGTTTCTTTCCACTCTGTAGATGAGGAAATCTAGGCTTGAAAAAGTTAAATAATTTGGAACTTGAGTGAATGTTTAAACACTTAACCACTAATCCATGCTTAACCTTTTATAACAGACTAAAAAACCTTATTATTTTAAATTATTCATAGTTTAATGTGAAACATTTACTCAAAGTGACAAAATATAAACATTTGTACTAAATGTTGCATAGAGGTATATAATCTTGTTTTAAATAGCGTTAGTACTTTGGAATTGGAAACTTTACCAAGAAATACCATTTCCCTTTATTTACCACATTTTACTGAATGGAGACATATTCATAGAGCATTAACATGCCATACCATTTATTCAGCAATTACTTTTAAAGCACCTATTATGTATATAGCACTGGATATCTTAGTAACCTCACTATAAAGAATCTGTGTCTTTTTTTTTTTTTTGGTGTACGTGGGCCTCTCACTGTTGTGGCCTCTCCCGTTGTGGAGCACAGGCTCTGGACATGCAGGCTCAGTGGCCATGGCTCACGGGCCCAGCGGCTCCGCGGCATGTGGGATCTTCCCGGACCGGGGCACGAACCCGTGTTCCCCGCATCTGCAGGCGGACTCTCAACCACTGCACCACCAGGGAAGCCCTCTGTGTCTTTTTGTACACATGAGTAGGAGTTCTTTCACCTGAAGTAGCCCTTTGGTATCTTAAACACAGTTCCTCCTGTGTTTGGTTAGATGAGGTGCACTCCATCCAGTTTCAATACCTCATTAAATCGTGTTCTATTACTAGATTCACATGCTTAGAGGAATGTGGTGCATCTGATTCCACGAGAACCATGTTTCATTCTCTTAAAAAAAATAGAACAACCTTTTTCAGCATCTATAACTTAGGGACAAAATATAGGGCAGGGTGTTGTCAAGATTAAATGAATTAATATATAAGAAGTTCTTGGAACGATGCCAGATACATTTTGTCCCCTCAGTCAGTAGTGTTCTGATTGCTTATTATCACAGCCATCACTGTTATATATAGGTAGAAATGTTTATATGATTTTTCCTCCTGAGAATCATTGAGAGAGGAGCCCTTCAGGTGTGTAAACTTAGTGTATAGCAGTTAATGGGTGAATATTGCATGCAAGCAAGAAGAGGGGGTGGTGTGAAGAATAAGAGGGGAAAGGAAATGATAAGAAATGTGGAAAAGTCCAGCTGGAGGGGGTAGAGCAAACAGGGTGGTTATGGAGAGTATCTCTATAGCTGTCATCTACTTACCTTTAATTGCCTGGTACAAACTTTGCAACAAACAGAGCAAACATGAGAATTCATACCAGCTCTCTTCAAGAGAATGTATTTTGATCATTAAAAAATTCTGAGGAAGTGAGAGACTGAAAAGATATAATTACTGTCTGTGTAGTTAATTCTAAACCATTAGGCTTCTCCTTTATAATCATTTAGTTATAAGATAGAGAGGCGTCACAGGAATGCATGAAGTGATAAAGATGATTGGGAAACCAGACATCTAAATGGCCATTTCATTAAGGAAGTAGGCGGTTACTTTTAAACATTCCATGATTTTTTTAAAAAAAAATCATGCTGTAAAGGACAAAGGAAGATTCATACTTACTGTTGAAAAAATTCTAAAGCTTTTCACCTCTATAAAAACAATCAGCTAGTTGTTTGGCTGGAGGCATCCCAGCACTGTTGCCTGCGGGCTGTTGGGTGCTGCCAGGTCTCAGTGCAAACGAGCCAAGAAATTAGCTTCCAGCAGCAGTGTTCCTGCAGCTGAATGTTCCTCAGTGTGTCCTCCACCAGTGTTCACATTACCAGGGTGAGCCACAGCTGCACGCCCTCTGCTCTCCCAGAGACTCTCCAAGACCAGAAGGATGGTGGTTCTCAAAGCATGGTTCTTGAAGGAGACCTTCAAGATGGTGGAGGAATGAGACATGGAGATCACCTTCCTCCCCACAAATACATCACCAAAACATCTATATGTGGAACAACTCCTACAGAACACCTACTGAATGCTGGAAGAAGACCTCAGACCTCCCAAAAGGCAAGAAACTCCCCATGTACCTGGATAGGGCAAAAGAAAAAAGAAAAAACAGAGACAAAAGAATAGGGACAGGACCTGCACCTCTGGGAGGGAGCTGTGAAGGAGGAAAGGTTTCCACACACTAGAAGCCCCTTCTCAGGCAGAGACTGCAGGTGGCGGAGGGGGGAAGCTTCGGAGTCACTGAGGAGAGCGCTGCAACAGGGGTGCGGAGGGCAAAGCGGAGAGATTCCTGCACAGAGGATCAGGGCCAACCAGCACTCACCAGCCCGAGAGGCTTGTCTGCTCACCCGCCAGGGCGCATGGGGGCTGGGAGCTGAGGCTCGGGCTTCAGAGGTCGGATCCCAGGCAGAGGACTGGGGGTGGCTGCGTGAACACAGCCTGAAGGGGGCTAGTGCGCCACAGCTAGCCGGGAGGGAGTCTGTGAAAAAGTCTGGACCTGCCAGAGAGGAAGGAGACCATTGTTTCGGGGTGCACAAGGAGAGGGGATTCCTGCTCCGTGTGCCCACAGACAGCAGAACACTGCTTAAACAAGCTCCATAGACAGGTGTGAGCCACGGCTATCATCTTGAACCCCAGAGGCAGGCATGGACCACTACCGCTGCCACCACTGCCAGCAAGAATCCTGTGTGCAAGCTCAGGTCACTACCCACACTCCCCCAGGAGGCTGTGTAACACACCACTGCCAGGGTCCTATGATCCAGGGACAACTTCCCCAGGAGAATACACAGCATGCCTCAGGCTGTTGCAGCATCATGCCAGCCTGTGCCACTGCAGGCATACCCTGTGTTCCAATTATGACTACCATACCCGTCCCTCTCCCCAGCCTCAGTGAGCAAGAGAGCCTTATCAACTGCTGCTTTAACCCCCTCCTGTCTGAGCAAGGAACAGACGCCTGAGGATGAACTAGATGGAGAGGTGGGGGCAAAACCAAAGCTGAACCCCAGGAGCTGTGCGAACAAAGAAAAGAAAGGGTAACTTCTCTGTGCAGCCTCAGGAGCAGCAGATTAAATCCCCACAATCAACTTGATAAACCCTGCATTTTAAGAAGATCTGAAAAGACAACAAAAGTTCCCAAAATTGAGGGGGTGGACTTTGGGAGCAACTGTAGACTTGGGGTTTCTTTCGGCATTTGATTTGTTTTTGGTTTTATGTTTATCTTAGTTTAGTTGTTAGTGCTTGTTTTAACTGGTGGGTTTGTTTATTGGTTTGGTTGCTCTCTTCCTTTTCTTTTTCTCTTTTTGTGAGTGTGTGTGTGTGTGTGTGTGCGTGCGTGCGTGCGTGTGATTTTGCCTGTTTAGTTTTACTTTTAACGTTTGTTTTGGGGTTCTGTATGTTCATTTTTCTTCTCCTTCTCCTTCTCCTCCTTCTTCTTCTTCTTCTGTGCTGTGCAGCTGGCAGGGTGTTGGTGCTCTGGCCAGGTGTCAGGCCTGAGCCTCCGAGGTGGGAGGGCTGAGTCCAGGACATTGGACCAACAGAGACCTCCCAGCCCCATGGAATGTTAACTGGTGAGAGCTCTCCCAGAAATCTCTGTCTCAACACTAAGACTCAGCTCCACCCAATGGCCAGCAAGCTCCAGTGCTGGATGCCCCATACCAAACAACTAGCAGGATAGGAGCACAACCCTACCAATTAGCAGAGAGGCTGCCTAAGGTCATACTAAGTTCACAGACACCCCAAAACACACCACCAGACATGGCCCTGCCCACCAGAGGGACAAGATCCAGCCCCACCTTCCATAACACAGGCACCAGTCCCCTCCACCAGGAAGCCTACACAAGCCACTGAACCAACCTCACCCACTGGGGGCAGACACCAAAAATAAGAGGAACTGTGAACCTGCAGTCTGGGAAAAGGACACCCCAAACACAGTGAGTTAAACAAAATGAGAAGACAGAGAAATATGCAGCGGATGAAGGAGCAAAGTAAAAACCCACCAGACCAAACAAATGAAGAGGAAATAGGCAATCTACCTGAAAAAGAATTCAGAGTAATGATAGTAAACATGATCCAAAATCTCGGAAATAGAATGGAGAAAATACAAAAAATGTTTAACAAGGAACTGGAAGATCTAAAGAGCAAACAAACAATGATGAACAACACAATAAATGAAATTAAAAATATTCTAGAAGGAATCAATAGCAGAATAACTGAGGCAGAAGACTGGATAAATGACCTGGAAGATAGAAGAGTGGAAATAACTGCCACAGAGCAGAATAAAGAAAAAAGAATGAAAAGAATTGAGGACAGTCTCAGAGACCTCTGGGACAACATTAAACTTACCAACATTCGAATTATAGGGGTCCCAGAAGAATAAGAGAAAAAGAAAGGGGCTGAGAAAATATTTGAAGAGATTATAGTTGAAAACTTCCCTAACATGGGAAAGGAAATAGTCCATCAAGTCCAGGAAATGCAGAGTCCCATGCAGTATAAATTCAAGGAGAAACACACCAAGACACATATTAATCAACCTATCAAAAATTAAATACAAAGAAAAAATATTAAAAGCAGCAAGGGAAAATCAACAAATAACATACAAGGGAATCCCCATAAGGTTAACAGCAGACCTTTCAGCAGAAACTCTGCAAGCCAGAAGTGAGTGGCAGGGCATATTTAAAGTGAGGAAAGGGAAAAACCTACAACCAAAATTACTCTACCCAGCAAGGTTCTCATTCAGATTGGAAAGAGAAATTAAAAGCTTTACAGACAAGCCAAAGCTAAGAGAATTCAGCACCACCAAACCAGCTCTACAACAAATGCTAAAGGAACTTCTCTAGGCAGGAAATACAAGAGAAGAAAAAGACTTACAAAAACAAACCCAAAACAATTAAGAAAATGGTAATAGGAGCATACATATCGATAATTACCTTAAATGTAAATGGATTAAATGCTCCGACCAAAAGACATAGACTGGCTGAATGGATACAAAACAAGACCTGTATATACGCTGTCTACAAGAGACCCACTTCAGACCTATGGACACATACAGACCGAAAGTGAGGGGATGAAAAAAGAAGTTCCATGCAAATGGAAATCAAAAGAAAGCTGGAGTAGCAATTCTCATATCAGACAAAATAGAGTTTAAAATAAAGACTATTACAAGCGACAAAGAAGGACACTACATAATGATCAAGGGATCGATCCAAGAAGAAGATATAACAATTGTAAATATTTATGCACCCAACATAGGAGCACCTCAACCCATAAGGCAAATGCTAACAGACATATATGGGGAAATCGACAGTAACACAATCATAGTAAGGGACTTTAACACCCCACTTTCACCAATGGACAGATCATCCAAAATGAAAATAAATAAGGAAACACAAGCTTTAAAAGACACATTAGAGGAGAGAGACTTAATTGAATACACTTTCTTCTCAAGCTCTCATGGATCATTCTCCACTATAAATCATATCTTGGGTCACAAATCAAGCCTTGGTAAATTTAAGAAAATTGAAATCATATCAAGTATCTTTTCTGACCACAACGCTATGAGACTAGATATCAATTACAGGAAAATAAACTGTAAAAAATACAAACACATGGAGGCTAAACAATACGCTACTAAATAACCAAGAGATCACTGAAGAAATCAAATAGGAAATCAAAAAATACCTACAAACAAATGACAATGAAAACATGACGACCCAAAACCTATGGGATGCAGCAAAAGCAGTTCTAAGAGAGAAGTTTATAGCAATACAGTCCTACCTCAAGAAGCAAGAAACCATCTCAAATAAACAACCTAACCTTATACCTAAAGCAATTAGAGAAAGAAAAACAACAAAAAAAGAAACCCAAAGTGAGAAGAAGAAAGAAATCATAAAGATTAGATCAGAAATAAATGAAAAAGAAATGAAGGAAACAATAGCAAAGGTCAATAAAACTAACAGCTGGTTCTTTGAGAAGATAAACAAAATTGATAAACCATTATCCAGACTCATCAAGAAAAAAAAGGAGAAGACTCAGATCAGTAGAATTAGAAATGCAAAAGGAGAAGTAACAACTGACACTGCAGAAATACAAAGGATCATGAGAGACTAGTACAAGCAACTATATGCCAGTAAAATGGACAACCTGGCAGAAATGGACAGATTCTTAGAAAAGTACAACCTTCCAAGACTGAACCAGGAAGAAATAGAAAATATGAACAGAACAATCACAAGCACTGAAATTAAACCTGTGATTAAAAATCTTCCAACAAACAAAAACCCAGGACCAGATTACTTCACCGGTGAATTCCGTCAAACATTTAGAGAAGAGCTAAAACCTATGCTTCTCAAATTCTTCCAAAATATAGCAGAGGGAGGAACACTCCCAAACTCATTCTTTGAGGCCACCATCACCCTGTTACCAAAACCAGACAAAGATGTCACCAAAAAAAGAAAACTACAGGCCAATATCACTGATGAACATAGATGCAAAAATCCTCAACAAAATACTAGCAAACAGAATCCAACAGCACATTAAAAGGATCATACACCATGATCAAGTAGGGTGTTTCTCAGGAATGCAAGGATTCTTCAATATATGCAAATCAAACAATGTGATACACCATGTTAACAAATTGAAGGATAAAAACCATATGATCATCTCAATAGATGCAGAGAAAGCTTTCGACAAAATTCAACACCAATTTATGATAAAACCTCTCCAGAAAGTAAGCATAGAGGGAACTTACCTCAACATAATAAAGGCCATATATGACAAACCCACAGCCAACATTGTTCTCAACGGTAAAAAACTGAAACCATTTCCTCTAAGATCAAGAACAAGACAAGGGTGCCCACTCTCACCACTATTATTCAACAAGCTGTGGTAGTTTTAGCCAAGCAATCAGAGAAGAAAAAGAAATAAAAGGAATCCAAATCGGAAAAGAAGATGTGAAACTGTCACTGTTTGCAGATGACATGATATTATACTGAGAGAATCCTAAAGATGCCACCAGAAAACTCTTAGAGCTAATCAATGAATTTTGTTAAGTAGCAGGATACAAAATTAATGCACAGAAATCTCTTGCATTCCTATAGACTAAAAACAAAATATCTGAAAGCGAAATTAAGGGATCACTGCCATTTACCATTGCAACAAAAAGAATAAAATACCTAGGAATAAACCTACCTAAGGAGACAAAAGACCTGTATGCATAAAACTATAAGACACGGATGAAAGAAATCAAAGATGATACAAACAGATGGTGTTATATACCATGTTCTTGGATTGGAAGAATCAACATTGTGAAAATGACTATACTACCCAAAGCAATCTACAGATTCAATGCAATCCTATCAAACTACCAATGGCATTTTTCACAGAACTAGAACAAAAAATTTTACAATTTGTATGGAAGCACAAAAGACCCTGAAGAGCCAAAGCAATCTTGAGAAAGAAAAATGGAGCTGGAGGAATCAGCCTCCCTGACTTCAGACTATACTACAAAGCTACAGTAATCAAGACAGTATAGTACTGGCACAAAAACAGAAATATAGATCAATGGAACAGGATAGAAAGCCCAGAGACAAACCCATGCACATATGTTCACCTTATCTTTGGCAAAGGAGGCAAGAATATAAAATGGAGAAAAGTCAGCCTCTTCAATAAGTGGTGCTGGGAAAATAGACAGCTACACATAAAAGAATGACTTTAGAACACTTCCTAACACCATACACAAAAATAAACTCAAAATGGATTACAGACCTAAATGTAAGGCCAGACACTATAAAACTCTTAGAGGAAAACACAGGCAGAACACTCTGTGACATAAATCACAGCAAGATCCTTTTTGACCCACCTCCTAGAGAAATGGAAATAAAAACAAAAATAAACAAATGGGACCTAATGAAACTTTAAAGCTTTTGCACAGCAAAGGAAACCATGAACAAGACAAAAAGACAATCCTCAGAATGGGAGAAAATATTTGCAAATGAAGCAACTGACAAAGGATTAATCTCCAAAATATACAAGCAGCTCATGCAGCTCAATATCAAAAAAACAAACAACGCAATCCAGAAATGGGCAGAAAATCTAAATAGACATTTCTCTAAAGAAGACATACAGATTGCCAACAAACACATGAAAGGATGCTCAACATCACTAATCATTAGAGAAATGAAAATCAAACCTACAATAAGGTATCACCTCACACTGGTCAGAGTGGCCATCATCAAAAATCTACAAACAGTAAATGCTAGAGAGGCTGTGGAGAAAAGGGAAACCTCTTGCACTCTTGGTGGGAATGTAAGTTGATACGGTCACTATGGAGAACAGTATGGAGTTTCCTTAAAGAACTAAAAATAGAACTACCACATGACCCAGCAATTCCACTACTGGGCATATACCCTGAGAATACCATAATTCAAAAAGAGACATGTACCACAATGTTCATTGCAGCACTATTTCCAATAGCCAGGACATGGGAGCAACCTAAGTGTCCATCGACAGATGAATGGATAAAGAAGATGTGGCACATGTATATAATGGAATATTACTCAGCCATAAAAAGAAACAAAATTGAGTTATTTGTAGTGAGATGGATGGACCTAGAGTCTGTCCTACAGAGTGAAGTAAGTCAGAAAGAGAAAAACAAATACCGTATGCTAACATATATATATGGAATCTTAAAAAAAAAATGGTTCTGATGAACCTAGGGGCAGGACAAGAATAAAGATGCAGATGTAGAGAATGGACTTGAGGACACAGGGGGTGGGGAAGGGTAAGCTGGGACTAAGTGAGAGAGTGGCATGGACATGTATACACTACCAAATGTAAAATAGATAGCTAGTTGGAAGCAGCTGCATAGCACAGGGAGATCAGCTTGGGGCTTTGTGACCACCTAGAAGGGTGGGATAGGGAGTGTGGGCGGGAGATACAAGAGGGAGGATATATGGGGATACATGTATACATATAGCTGATTCACTTTTTATACAGCAGAAACTAACACAACACTGTGGAGCAATTATACTCCAATAAAGTTGTAAACAAAACAAAACAAAAACAAAAAAACAAGGCTGCACTAAAAGTCCCCTAGTACAAAAGAGGAGAAAAAATAGAACATATTTGTTGAGGGTCTACAATGTTCATTCCAATGGGGTTGAATGCTACAGGTATTTAAGAGTGAGATGAGTCCCTGGCCACAGGGAGCTTTCTAGTTGAGGTTAATGAGATATTTGCCCATGAAACTATCCTTCCTCTCCCAAAACACGATAGTCAGTTAAGGTAGCCTTTGAAGTCAATTTATTTTTTCACTTTCTTGCACTCTCTCTCTCTTTTTCTGTTTCTGTTTCAGTAACCAAATCATATGAAGGGCCATGCCAGCTCATGTGTGTATATCATAGGGAAGGAGTAAATAGCTTTACTCAGTATGGAAAATTGCTTGTAGCTGGGAGATCATCCACATCTTCAGAGGTCTTATTGCCCAATCCTGTCTGAAGGTACCCTGGCATGAAGGCATGAATAACATGCATGAAGTTTGGCCTTGTTATTGTAGTCAAACATCAATTCTTTCACTCTGTCCCCTGCAGAAACTTCTGGAGATCCAATCAATCCAATTCAGGAGGGCTTACCTCCTGAATGAGACATATGCTCTAAACCCCTAACCATCTTATTAGCATAATTCTCATGAAGTATTCTTCAACTCAGACACAATCAAATCATAGTGGTATTAATGCTACAGATACTGCTTTCTAATTGCATACAGTAATTGTGGGCATGACTACCATGCATTGTTTCTCAAAACAATGAATTGGTATACTGAGATAATAGGGTTATGGGACATGTGGAAGGAGCTTTGGAACTCTTCTAGTCTATCCCTCCACTTACAGCTAAAAAAAACCAAGACCTACTTGTAGAAATGCAATTTGCAATTCCTTAATGGTTAAAGCAATCATGCCGCTATTTTTATTTTTATGTTTTTTGGTTTTGTTTTTTATTTTATTTTTTAAATTAATTTTTATTGGAGTATAGTTGATTTACAATGTTGTGTTCGTTTCTGCTGTACAGCAAAGTGAATCAGTTATACATATACATATATCCACTCTTTTTTAGATTCTTTTCCCATATAGGTCATTACAGAGTATTGAATAGAGTTCCCTGTGCTATACTGTAGGTTCTTATTAGTTATCTATTTTATATATAATAGTGTGTATATGTCAGTCTCAATCTCCCAATTTATTCCTCCCCCAACTTTCCCCCTTGGAAACCATAAGTTTGTTTTCTACATCTGTGACTCTATTTCTGTTTGATAAATAAGTTCATTTGTACCATTTTTTTTAGATTCCACATATAAGCAATATCATATGATATTTGTCTTTCTCTGTGTGACTCAGTATGACAGTCTCTAGGTCCATCCATGTTGCTGCAAATGGCATTATTTCATTCTTTTTTATGGCTAATATTTCACTGTATATATGTGCCACATCTTCTTTATCCATTCCTTTGTCGATGGACATTTAGGTTGCTTCCATGTCCCGGCTATTGTAAATAGTGCTGCAATGAACATTGGGGTGCATGTACCGTTACAAATATGGTTTTCTCTGGATACATGCCCAGGATGAGATTGTGGATATATGGTAGCTCTATTTTTAGTTTTTTAAGGATCCTCCATACTTCTCTCCATAGTGGCTGTAACAATTTACATTCCCACCAGCAGTGTAGCATTTATTGTTTATAGATTTTTTTGATGATGGTCATTCTGACCAGTGTGAGATGATACCTCATTGTAGTTTTGATTTGCATCTTTCTAATAATTAGGGATGTTGAGCATCTTTTCATATGCTTTTTGGCCACTTGTATGTCTTCTTTGAAGAAATGTCCACTTAGATCTTCCACCCATTTTTTGATTGGGTTTTTGTTTTTTTGATATTGAGCTGCATGAGCTGTTTGTATACTTTGGAGATTAGTCCCTTGTCAGTCACTTCATTTGCAAATATTTTCTCCCATTCCGTGGGTTGTCTTTTTGTTTTGTTTATGGTTTCCTTTGCTGTGCAAAAGCTTTTAAGTTTAATTAGGTCCCATTTGTTTATTTTTGTTTTTACTTTTGTTACTTTAGGAGGTGGATCAAAAATGATCTTGCTGCGATATATGTCAGAGAGTGTTCTGCCTATGTTCACCCCGCTATTTTTAAATATGTGGTGAGGTCAAATCCTGTGTGGTAGCCATTCTCTTCCATCAGAATCCCTTCCTCCCATACACATTCACTAAGCATGGTCATATTGGTTCTGGCCTTGTTGCCTGATACTATATCCTTTTCAACTTTCTTAAATGTCTGCTTATTCTCACCATGAAGTACTTTTTCACTTTTGTTCCCTGTAGCTCTCATTTTTCAAAATCCCAAACTACAGTTCTTCTTTGCTCTCAGATGACTATTTTTCAATAAGAACTTCCTCTGGTTAACCCCTAAGCCATCCCAAAATTTAGTGTGCATCCTCTATCAGTTATCTATTGCCTCAATGACAACAGACGTGGCAAATAGATGGAAGGGTGAGGAATTGGGGCCATTAATGCAATCATTACACCAAAATATGACAGGAAAGTAATTTGAATTTGGCTGCACAGAGCCCAGGGTGACCATGAAACAGATTTATGTCAGTGATTTATATCAGCAATCACAGGCTTATATTTTTCATAGGTAGCAGTCTTTATACCAATTGACCACTGATGCTTTTTGTTTTTGGAGTAAAGGACAATTATTGTATAAATTATGTGTTGGCCATGAATAAACAGCTAGTCTATTGAACAGCATAATTATAACAACATCCCTACTGAACCCCAAATGCCCTGCATCGTTCTAGGCAGCATATGGATAGTGTGACAGACTCATAGGATATGAACTCAGGGACCCCTCTTGGTTCAATGATCTCTCAGGGATCATTGGTAATGAACACAGGTGCCAGAAACAAAATACCAGACGTGATGAAGAGAAGATGGAAAATTCAGCAAAGGAAGTCTTAGCCTTTCCAGATCACTGAGGTGGACACATGAGGTGGTGACTGTGCACCTAAAGATTTTCCAGAAGTTACTCTGAGAGCAGCAGTTAGCACTGCAACTTGCATTGCATATGTTTTACCTTTCAAAGGGAAAAATGATCAGAAGTGGTCTATCTCGAAAATTACATGCTATCATTGAAATTCATTCAGTTGTCTACACAGATATAATCTGTATTCATCCTGAGAAGTAGATGAGAGCCCCATGATTTATTATGTCTCTTTAATCTATCTGAGAGCACTCACATCACCTTGTTAGATACCTTATCAGCAACTTTCTCCATCAACCTTTTGATAAGAATTAATAACTAGGAAAAAATGTCCTTTCCTGAGCAACAGTCCCTTTCTTTTCCCTACCCATTCAGAGTGGATTTTTTATAAAGCAGTGTCTTCTGATATGAGCTTGGCAAAGGGAAAGAGGAAGAACCCAAGTACCCTGCTTATGATATGACAAAGGATGGCTTTCATGGGTCAGAGATCTTAGTTGAAAAAGATCTCTTAATAGTAACCTAGGAAATGTGAACCCTCCCACTTAAAAAGAAGCAATATTAGGGCTTCCCTGGTGGCGCAGTGGTTGAGTGTCCGCCTGCCGATGCAGGGAACACGGGTTCGTGCCCAGGTTCGGGAGGATCCCACATGCCGCGGAGCGGCTAGGCCCGTGAGCCATGGCCGCTGAGCCTGCGCGTCCGGAGCCTGTGCTCCACGACGGGAGAGGCCACAACAGTGAGAGGTCCGCGTATCGCAAAAAAAAAAAAAAAAAAGAAGCAATATTGACTTATCATATCAGACTCTCAATAAATACATTTTGTGTAGAAAAAAAATCACTCGTCTGACTTGATGGCCCCATCCTCAAATTTCTTAAGTTTTAGAGGTTTTACAACAGAGTTATCACCTTAAAGATTCCACTAGGTGGAGATCCTGAGCCACACTCCCTGCTTTAGGACAAATATGAAGAAATGTGAAAAATATTTTATTTTGCTTTTTACTTCATTTTTCACAGCTTTTTTTCTTCTGAAAGATTGCGGAGTGGAACTATTTATTGGTTGGTATATTAAAGAAAATCTGGCATGTACAAACAAGCACTCCAAAGATTTTTAGTAACACATATCGCAGGAGGCTGAATTGATACCAGAAACTAGGAGTACAAAATCCATGATGGTATTTTTTTATAAAAGAGAAGTGCAGGGGTTTGTGCTTTGTTTTAGAACCACAGTAACCAAATCCCACGTCTATTATTTGAACTTATCTGTTTATAAAGACATTTACCTTAAGTCAGATTAAGAGATTTTTTTTTGAACTCAAGATTTCTTTGTTCAGTAAAGAAACTAGTAAGGTAAAGTCAAGTTAAACAAAAGAAGTAGATGGATGTAAATTTCCAAAGCTTGTAAACTAAATGGCTCTGACGTTAGTGACTGACACAGATATCTGAATGTCATTGCGGGTTGAATCTCACGCACGTTATCTGGGTTCTGAAGGAAGAGGGTGGGGAACTCCCTTGGCTCACAAGAAGACTCTATGAATTTCCAGTTCTGATCACTGTATAGGAAAGCCAGTAGAAGCTGCCACCAAAAGCCCCAATGGGAGGCTAGCCAGATTTTCTAGAGGCACCTGAGGACGCTCCAAAATGTCAAGAAACCATTGGAACTAGTTCTGTCTCCTCACCTTTTTTTTTCTCTCAAATGGGACCCAAAAGCACAGCTCTGTAAATGGCAGAGCCTGGCCCAGAACTCCCCATCCAGTGCCTGGCCATTCTACTGGATACTTCTCATGTGAATGGATCTGAGTTCCTCAACCTTAGGTCGCCTCTTAATGTTTTGAAACTTGTAAAAGCCACAAAGCCTTCTCAAAGAGGTGAAATATAAAGAGCTTTAAATCAGGAATATTAGCTGACTCAGGATCCAGTGCCAACACTGCCACTAAATTGTGTGACCTTGCTCTGTAGGCCTCAGCATCCTCATCTGCAAAATGAAAATGATGGAGAAGGTCTATCCGTTCTATCTGTGTTTAGTCACAGGCATACTAATTGCTCAGGCCAGTTCAGGTCAACTTGAGAAAATAACCATAGGCAGTATCCTTGCCTCCATCCCCCTCATAAAAACATAGTTGATGTGGGAAAGTTGCTTTGGAGATCATCACGCTATTAAAGCAATCCATTGCAAAGTTTTATTTGCGAGTATAAAAGTTAAGCTTCTATCAGGGGCTATTTTAATTATTTATCAGGGATTACAGTAGAATTCCATTTTAATGAAATTGGTAGACTATCAAAAGAACCCAAATACCATTAAAATTAATGTCTACTCTACAAATAAAAAGGGTATTTATGATATCAGATGTGGTGGTGGTGGCTGCTATTGTTATCATTTTAAAAATCATTTCCATAAAGCAAATATGTACTGTACACTCTGTGGTTATTTTGTTCTCAGTCTTTCTAGTAGGAGATGGAGGTCTGCTGATGTCTGCAATATTATTATTGTTCTAAGACTAAATCTCAGAGGGATTTAGGAAAGGGTTTCTTATCTGAAAGAAGACAGAAAATGTTGATGAAAGGGATAAATGCTTAAGACAGTAAAATACAGAAGAAGAGATAGAAACTACAGATTGGAGGTCTCTATGTTATTTTAGTTACATCTCTGGTTGTAGGTGACAGAAACCAACTCAGAGCAGGATAAGCAAAAAGGGATTCTTACTATGAGGATAGAGGGCATTTTACTGAATCTGATGGCAGGAAAGGAGCTGGCCTCAGTTTGGCCTGGAAAAAAGGAGCTGGACACTCACTAAGGACCTAGGAAATGCTCCCTTTCTATCTCTTTTCTGTGTCCTTCCACTCATTCCTCATCTTCTGTCTCTCAGTAGACCTGAAGGGAAGGAGGCAGATACATGGTAGCCCCTACACTGACATTTCTCAGCATAAAGGACCAAACTCACTGGTTATTTCTATCCCAATTCCAAACTATTGGGGTGGGGGAGAATCTGAAGGGATTAGTTTGGGGCAAGGTGCCTACCTTGATTTGAACAATTCTGTCCTGAGGAGGGGATAGTGCATGCAGGGCTTCTGGGGTCCACTCTTGGTGGGGTAGGGATAGTTCTCAAGGGGTCTGTCATCCTGGGAATAACAGAGAGTGTCAGATGTGAAAAGAGGCAGTGTCACTTGACAGTTAAAAGCAGGGATTTGGAACCAGATGTCTGCCTTCAAATTCCCCTTAGTGCCCATGTGACAGAGTTGAGCCAGTTATTTAACCCTCTCCCCCTTAGTTTCTTCAGCTGCACAATGAGGATGCCCATAGTGTTGAGATGAAAGAAGCTAATCCATGTGAAGTTAATAGAACATTGCCTACAGCTTAACGAATGAACTATCAACTAGTTGTTGATATTATCATGATTATTAAAAAGTACAGATGTTTTAAAAACATATCAAGAGTTACTTTGAATCAGTTTCTGAGGCTGTAGGAACTTGTTAGTGACCTCTTATTTTGTAATCCTCCCTTCCTTGTCAATAAGCGTGGACATTACATTTAAAAGCCCAGCTTTATACCAAGGCTTAGAGGACTCCTTCCTCCCCCCAACCCACCCCCTCCCCCGTATCCCCTCTCTCCCCTGCAACACAGGCCCAGTCTGCTAGTCTTTGCTTCTCTGCTAGAACCAAGCTGTGTCAGTTATACCTCCTGACCTTTCCTTACACTGGTTCTTCCATCCTGCTTTACCTATGTCTGACACTCTTCTATTCTGAACTTTTGAAATTGTCTGACACCTATATTCCCACCCCCACCTTGGTTCATTTTCTCTTCTCTGTTAACAGTTTTATTCCAAACATCTTCAAATCTGCATATCCCTGAGACCTTTTTTTTTTTTTTTTTTTTTCACCATTTTTAAAAATGCGAGGGCCATTTCTCCATCGGGGGGAACCCTACAGTCATCAAGTCCTTATAGTTTACAACATTCTCCACTCAGAGGAAACAAAAAACTGAACTTTGAGAACTGATGCCAGATTTACACAGGATATTATAACATGCAATCATCCAAAAGTAATTTCTATTTATGAATGAAACACTATATCAATAGGTGTATTAACTAGGTTGACTGGTAAATGAACAGTGACTTGGGAATACATCTGTCTTACATGAGTTTTTCATTTAAGGAAGCTAATTATATCCATAACAGCAACCTTGAGTTACTGTGGGCTGTTGACCATGAGTTGGCAATGGCCTCATTATGTAGAACTGGATGGTATAAATGGTGGTCATTAAGACAGGATTCTAACTTAATTTAGGGGCCAAAGATATAAATGCAAAGTTTCTCAAATTGGGCATTCTGGGAAAGTTCCAAGGTGATGGAAGAGGATGAAAGAGAGCAGCTTTGAAAAACTGTGTGGTGGTAGCAATAAGAAAAATCACTAGTCCAGCCTCCATCTCCACATACTTTCCCTGCTGTTTCCTTTGCCTAGTGACTGTATTGACTTGCCCTTGATCATTTTCTCTTCCTCCTCATCTCATTATCTTCATATTTCCTGCCAACCCCTTCATAGCACCCTTTCTAATTCGCTGTAAGACAAAGGAAAGGGCCTGCTATTATACTGTTTTTTGTTTGTTTGTTTGTTTTTTGCGGTACGCTGGCCTCTCACTGTTGTGGCCTCTCCCGTTGCGGAGCACAGGCTCTGGACGCGCAGGCTCAGCGGCCATGGCTCAGGGGCCCAGCCGCTCCGCGGCATGTTGGATCTTCCCGGATCGGGGCACGAACCCATGTCCCCTGCCTCGGCAGGCAGACTCTCAACCACTATGCCACCAGGGAAGCCCTATACTGTTCTTCTTAAATCCTGAAAATCATTTGGTGAAGAAGGAAAAATACAAGGTGAGATATGAACATACCAAGAGGCAGAATAGTTTAGGCATGGAACTAGACACTAGTTCCCACCTTGGGGTGGGGGAGGGGTGGGAAACACACATTTGAAATTTGTGGGGTGGTGGGAACACTTTCAGTTGCCTGAATGGTGCTATAACTTTTGGTTCCTGGGAGACCCGGAGGACCGTAGACTTGCAATGCACAGCAAAGTGCTGCACAGTGAAAGTTGGTTCCACTCCAAGTGCCAGTAGTTCCACTGTTGAGAAACTTTAGTGGCGTGAAATATATTGATTATTTAGATCAGGGGTCACAACATAGCCACTGAGCCAACAACTGTGGTCAACAGATGTACAATATTTTGTCTGTCTTGAGGCATGTTTTATAAAAATTTACATTTGAATGGTGGGAAGGCACATTCTCCATTTCCCCATAAGGCCCACCCTCTGTGGTTTTTCACCACTTCATTCATTTATACCCACACTTCCAACCTGAAGGCATTTAAATTTGCCCAGTGATTTTGGTTCAGGTGTCACAAATCTATATCTTTGAAAAGAGAACCCTGAGTTCTCCCTGTTATTGGTTTGGTTTTTTTCTTCCTCGAGCACATGTAAACTGTTTGGCTCTGTGGACCTGATATTGTTCCAGGGGACAGTTTCTGGGATATCACAAGGAAACTTTATCCTCATTTGTCTTGTACCCTGATATGCATCTTTTGGTTCATCCTGCATTTTACCTAAGTTCCTGTAGAAAGCATTTGTGTTTTATTACATTTGCTTATACATGATTTACACCTTTTTAAAAAAGACTTTGAGGCAGCTTACAGTAACAGGACAATTAAAAATAGAAACAGAACCATTTAAGAGATCAATTAAAAGGAGTAGAACTACCAGGATTAATTTGTTACTTCACTCAGACATTTAACTCTGTGCTTTGGATTAATCAAAGAATAGACTATAGAGTTCTCTTGCCCAGTTAATGGAAGCATATACACCTTTGTTTGGAAGGACAGACCTCTTGAACTGACATTGAAGTCTGAAAATATTTCATTGCAGAAGTTCTTATAGTGCGATAATTCCTATTAATATGTTCAACCTGTCTCTATTTATTGTTACAAAAATGGATTATCCATTCAATAAACCAACACTCTCCCCAGAGTGCCTTAGTTTCTGAAGTGTGAAGGTGTGGAGGACCAATGAGTGCTTTTGAAAATAAGTACTTTTGAAAATCTTTGGAGGCTTAACATACGTAGGGCAAAGATTATAAGGCAAATGGATGTTTGTGCTAAAATTTGTCAGGCAATTTGGAGCATAGATATTTTTAAGAAAGCACACTAAAAATACGGTACTAGAATGAGATAGTGTATGGAAATGACAGCAATAACTCTCTTTTCATGCTAAAGCCCTTGCCTGGTGAGTCAGTGGCTTTAATTGGTTTATTCCAAGGATTTATAAGGGCTGGATACTGCCACTATTCTGTGAAGAAGAGCTTTTCTTTCCTGAATACTGAGGTCTAATTGTGGGATTGTGGCCTTCATGTTTTGTGACCATAGGTGCAGAAAGGCCTGTAGATATTTTCTTTTTATGAGACAGTGTGATGGATGAAAAGTGATTTGTTTGCTTTTGTGTGTGTGCAGAGAGGAGGAAGAAGACCCGATCGGTAAGAAATGGTGCTCCACCTGCCATGGTGTTTTAGAGACTTGGGCCCTGGAGTCCCCACTGCATTACCTAAGACGCGCCACTGATCAGGTTTCTTACTGGAACCTCAGTTTCCTCAACAGTTATATCCATCATCTTTTCTTTTTTCTTTCCTTTTCTTTTTTTTCCCATTTCTTTTCTTGTTCTAGGAAGTTCAAAGAGAAACTTAGAGCCAAAATTGCTTTAACTTAGTTTTTAATATCCAACACAATTCTCTCCCACTCTTCCCTTGGTATGTTTTAAAAATTACATACACACACATGCATGCATATTTGCATATATAATAGATATATTTGGCATAATATATATTATGACATTATATTCTAAGCAACTTCAAACTATTTTTGGAAGTCACAGGAGTATATACTTTAAATACACTAGATCAGTAATGAATTATGATTTTTTTTAGTGCTTTTCAGCAATCCTGCCATATTTCTATCTTCCGCCTGACCGTTTAACAGGACACTTCTATGTCCTGTCCATGTAGGAGCCTCACAATAAATATTTCTTGAACATCTTGAACCCAATGCTTCTAATACGGCTCTAACACATTTTCAAAACAGGTCTTATAAGTTTTACTATTAAATCACCACGACCAAGGTTGCATGCTGATTTAGGCAGTCCCTCTTTCGCTCTGTCCTTGAATATAATCTGTAGAGCTCTTCCTTGCTCTGAGATACCTGTGAACATGTTAAATGCTTGAGAACACACTTGTGGTCATTTTGGGGAGTACTCTTTTGAGGGAATCAACAAATCTTATAGATGTGTATACCAGTGCGGATCCAAACGTGTTCACCTTGGAGAAGCCAAGGCAGTGAGCCTTGGCAACCTACTGAGAGGGGAAGTGTCTTCAGTTCATTCTAGGGTGCCTTGGGGGCAGCTGGAGAGAGCCCGGCAGCCCACACTTCTCCCTGAGAAGGGCCGGAAGCTCCCAGATCACCCATTGTGCAAACACCTGTTCACTAGCAAGTTGTGGTTATAAGATTATACGTCCATAGCAAGGTTTTGATGTTGCTGTAAACCACTCAGACTCAGCTGTTATAATTTATTGAAACATCCGTTCCCCTCAAGGGAATTATAGGCTGATAATTACCATTTGTCCAGGTGCCATAAACAACAAGTCAAGAGACTTTGGATTTCTCTGTGGCAGAACTAAACACTATGCTCTAATGGGGGGAGAAAGCTTTTGTAAAAACTAAACTGCTTAACAGACGGGAACCATGCCATGCAGTTGGGGTTCTTTTGATACACATATTCCCTCATCTCTTGTCTCCACCCACCCTTGTCTTAATCCCTGAAAATTCCTTTTTCTGGAGGAGCTTCTGTGATAACCAACTTTCCTTTTGAACATCTCAAGAAGGTTTTGTTTTCATCGCAGGCTTTGTCTTAGGACTGCTGGCTCAGTTTCCGCCCCTCTGTCTCCCCTTGTCACTTTCCTCTCCTGGCTCCTGCCTCTGACTCGTCCTTTTCAGTGGCTCGGCCTTTTCAGTCGCTTGCTCACATGGGGAAAAAGTCTGTTCTCCTCGGGGACCCACTGAGGCTTCCATATCAATAAAACAAATTGATGGCAGCTTTAACACATTTCCCAATTATTGTCTGCAGATGCTTTTCAGAACAAACAGTCCCCCAAACCCTTCACACACAAGAAAAAAACACTCCCCTGGCAAAATGATCTTGTTGGGAGGTTGAAAAGGAAAACCTGACAAAGGAAGAATAGAAAATATTCATTGGCAGGAGCTTCCTGGCCATAGACCTTAACTCCTGTTCAGAGGGATAAGAGCAGGAAAAAATCCCAAAGCATGATAACCTGACCCTGGGGTTCCCACATTGGAAGTAAATTTTACTGAGACAGGGTGGCTGCAAGAACACTTTCCCTTATTTTATCAGCTCAGTGGTTACATTTTTCTGTATTTTCTATTTCTTCTGTCTCACTTTTCCCCTATTCTGGATTCAGGTGGCTAATCCTGACAGCTGGCCATCTCTTTTCCATACCTTTGTCTTAAGAGTCTCTCAGACGTGATCTCTGAAAGGTCTATCCAAAACTGTGGAGGATGGTTGGGTTCCTGGCTCCTAGGAGGAGAAAGAGAAATCCTGAGACATCCAGACATACCAGATTATAGGGAAAGATTCAGCACATGTCTTGGTCTGTTCCCTGTTGGCAGACAATATCTGGTAAGTTATTTACTTTTTCTCTTTATCAAAAATCTTTCTTCTTCAGTATCCCTTTTTCCTTCCTCTCTCCACATAAAGAATTAGGGCATCTACCTAGACAAAACTATACTTCGAAAAGATACATGCACCCCTATGTTCATAGCAGCACTATTTACAATAGCCAAGACATGGAAACAACCTAAATGTCTATTGACAGTTGAATGGATAAAGATGTGGTATATATATATACAATGGAATGTTAGCCATCAAAAAGAATAATGTCATTTGCAGCAACATGGATGAACTTAGAGATCTATCATACTAAGCGAAGTAAGTCAGAAAGACAAATACCATATGATATCACTTATATGTGGAAGGTAAAACACGATACAAATCAACATATCCATGAAACAAAAACAGACTCTGATATAGAGAACAGATTTGTGGTTGCCAAGGGAGAGGGAGGTTAGGGGAGGGAAGGATTGGGAGTTTGGGATTAGCAGAGGCAAACGATTATATATAGAATGGATAAACAACAAGGACCTACTGTATAGCTCAGGGAACTATATTGAATATCCTGTGATAAATAAACCACAGTGGAAAAGAATATGAAAAATAACATATATATATATATATATACATATATATGTATAACTGAGTCACTTTGCTGTACAGAAGAAATTAATACAACATTGTAAATCAACTATACTTCAATAAAATTTTAAAAAACGACTGACTCCTGAAAGAAAAAAAAAATTAGTTTCAAGATACTTTCTTATATCTGTTATAACTACACACCATTCTGGGCAGCCCCGGTAGATATGCAAGTGGTCTCAGCAAGGCTGAAGGCCTGAGAGGACTAAATCCCCTCCACACTCAGCCATGTCCGTCTACAGCGAGGGGCCACAGGGGTTTGAAAAGCTGCCGGGACTGCCGCAGTGGAGTACAGCATCATCCCTGGAAATCCTCTAGTGTTGCCATGGATGGCCACCACTCCAAAACTCAGCTGTAATAACCTGTTAGGGTCCTGGAGGGCACCAGGAAGGAGCAAAGGCCGGTGCTTCATCAGGCCCAGGGGACGGCCTCCGTCGGCTTCCTTTCTTTTCCTCTCTTGGAGGAAAAATTCCACCTCATTTTTTTCACCCATCCAAAGAAGGGATTGGAGCTCTGTATGGCTGCAGTTAACAGAAAATGGGGCTGGTGGGCAGGGGAAAGCAAGCTTTCAAATGACGTTTGGTATGTCTGCAAAGTTCAGCTAGTCTGCTACTTCCCGGTTTGCATGCATGTGGAGTCAGCAAAGTCATACATCTACATCTTTCTTTTTTTTTTCCACATGGGCCAAATCCTAATTTCAAGGAGACAGAAAAGCCTTCCAAATGTGGCAAAATACAAAGCAGAACTACAGCCAAGGGGCAGATGTGAGCTTTCTGAAAGCAGAGCAAAACTTATTGGAGCCATTCTGCTCAAGGGAGTGGGGAAAGAGAAGGAATGAAGGCCTGAACTTCAAAGAAATGTAAATAACACATTCCTCCTGCTCTGATTTTAATCTTTTTCATTGGCCGCTTTCTGTGAGGGGGTACCTAAGTGAGTAGATTTGCCAACCCCTTCAACAAATCAAAGCTTTTCAGAACAGGATCATCAGTGGGGACTCCTTACCCCAGGAAACTGTAATTGGAGGTAAATATTAATTTTAGAGGAAGGCCTTTGAGCCCAGGAAGTGCAGCAACAATGTGCCTCCAAGGAGCCACTTCTTTTCTTTTCCATATCCATTGGAAGCAGATTGTGGGAGCAACGCTTATCTCCCATTTTTATCCATTTTAACAATGCTCTGCCTACTGCTAGTTAAACTGCCTTAAGCTCAACACCAAAAGTTCTTTTCAGAGCATCTGGTAGACAACTTAAAAAAAAAAAAAAGAACAGAAACGGAACCTTTTCACACAGCTCTCCCAGTGCCTTTTCATGTGTGCAGACAGCCAGGCTTTTGGGGATAAAGACATCACCAAGTATTAGGTCTACACTTATTCTTCTTTAAAGTTGCTGCCATACCCTTGCCTCTACCTTCTGCCTTCCTACAACACCCACCCTCACTCCCCCGAGGTGGGTAGGCCTATGCTGGCAGCTATGATGGTTTTTCTTTGCATGTTGGTCAGTAAAGCCCAGTGAGGATCTCCTGTGTTAAATCATGTCTCACCTTCATCACGTAGTGGTGTCTAAAGTCCATGGTCTCATCTGGAGACTTACTAGACCACCTATGGTGAAGGTGATAAAAAGGAGAATTCAAAACAGACGGGATGGTGGCCAGATTCTGCTAGAAACCTGTGAACGGTTTGTGTCCATATCAGCAGGGCTAAAGGTGGGCTGCTGTTCTCTCTGCTAAGGAGACAGATCCCTGGACTGCCATCTCCCATCCACAGTAAGGGCAGGAGAGGTGCCCACTCTGCTGCTGCTGATGAGGAGATTTCTGAGAACTCTGGAGTTTATTTGCAAATCTCTGAACATCACTTTGAAGTAAGGGTTCTTTGAAGTAACTCTGAAGCTGATTCTGAAGAGTTCGATGAGTGTCTGAGAGGTGATTAAATAGACTGTGGATGGAGGAATAGTCTCTCCTCCCAGACCTAGTTGTCCTTTCCTCTCAACAGCGGGCCACGTTGGTGAGAACAGATTTTTCAATAGTGAGACTCACTGAGGAGGCCCCAGGCTCTGGTCCAGAATCCGCTTGACTAAACTCAGCCTGAGGAGAAAGGAAAACATTGCCTATTTCATTTTAGTCTCCAGTGTGACCTACTTCTCCCCCGTACCTCCAACTACTTTCTTTCACATCCTTTTATCATTTGCCTATTGACGCCATGCCCACCTTGTTAATGACTGTGATCAGTGTCATACCATTTAACTTCTTTTTCTTTTTTAATTCATTTTTATTGGAGTATAGTTGCTCTACAATGCTGTTAGTTTCTACTGCACAGCAAGATGAATCAACTATACATATAATATATCCCCTCTTTTTTGGATTTCCTTCCCATTTAGGTCACCACAGTGCATTAAGTAGAGTTCCCTGTGCTATACAGTATGTTCTCATTAGTTGTCTATTTTATACATAGTATCAATAGTGTGTATGTGTCAATCCCTATCTCCCAATTCCTCCCCCCTTTCCCCCTCAGCATCCATACATTTGTTCTCTACATCTGTGTCTCTATTTCTGCTTTGCAAATAAGATCATCTATATCATTTTTCTAGATTCCACATAGATGTGTTAATATACGATATTTGTTTGTCTCTTTCTGACTTACTTAACTCTGTATGACAGTCTCTAGGCCCATCCACGTCTCTACAAATGACCCAATTTTGTTCCTTTTAATGGCTGAGTAATATTCCATGGTATATATGTACCACATCTTCTTTATCCATTTGTCTGTCAGTGGACATTTAGGTTGCTTCCATGACCTGGCTATTGTAAATAGTGCTGCAGTGAACACTGGAGTGCATTTGTCTTTTTGAATTATGGTTTTCTCAGGGTATGTGCCCAGTAGTGAGATTGCTGGGTCATATGGTAGCTCTGTTTCTAGTTGTTTAAGGTACCTCCATACTGTTCTCCATAGCGGCTGTATCAATTTACATTTCCACCAACAGTGCAAGAGGGTTCCCTTTTCTCCACACCTTCTCCAGCATTTATTGTTTGTAGATTTTTTGATGATGGCCATTCTGACCAGTGTGAGGTGATACCTCATTGTAGTTTTGATTTGAATTTCTCTAATAATTAGTGATGTTGAGCCAGGAAGAAATATAAAATATGAACCGACCAATCACAAGTAATGAAATTGAAACTGTGATTTAAAATCTTCCAACAAACAAAAGTCCAGGACCAGATGGTTTCACAAGTGAATTCTATCAAACTTTTAGAGAAGAGCTAACACCTGTCCTTCTCAAACTCTTCCAAAAACTTGCAGAGGGTGGAACACTCCTAAACTCATTCTATTAGGCTACCATCACCCTGATACCAAAACCAGACAAAGATATTACAAAAAAAGAAAATCATAGGCCAGAATCACTGATGAACATAGACGCAAAAATCCTCTACAAAATACTAGCAAACAGAATCCAACAGCACATTAAAAGGATCATACACCATGATCAAGCAGGGTTTATCCCAGGAATGCAAGGATTCTTCAATATACGCAAATCAATCAATGTGATAAACCATATTAACAAAGTGAAGAATAAAAACCATTTAATTCTTCTGGAAGGGAACTTCCTGTCGTTTCTGTCACAGGCCAATTCCTTAGGAAGCCAACTCTGAAGCAGAGGTTAGTATGCAGAGATTAGGAAGTGTTCTCATGATACAGGCCTGTGGAAGGAGGTAGGATGGGGCAGAGTGAGAAACTGAGCTACAACGCAGTCCCAAGGAAGGCCCTAGCTGACCTTAAGGGGATGGGAGACCCTCGAGCCAGGACCACCCGTCAGAGTTGCCCCAAACTGACACAAGGAGGCCAGGCCTTTATACCCTTTACAGCACTGGATGTAAGCTGCCTTTGGAAGGAAGTATGACCTTATACAAGGTGAGTCTCTTCAACCAGGGCAATCCCTATAAGGAGCTGACAGCAGCAGGGGAATAAGTCCTGCATTCCTGAAGGGAGATGAGACCATGCATCATATCATGTACTACAGTCTCCATGTTAAACTATTAGGTGGTCCTTCTAGGAACATCCTACTAGTGATTTTAAGGTGATAGATGCTTAGAAAGGAGGGTGCCCTCTGAGAGTGCGCATCCTCCTGTCCACATATCAAGAAGCTGAGGGAGGTGTGGCAAGAGCAGCCACCACAACTCATCCTGCAATGCCAGACTGGGGTCCCCGCCAGCCTGGCTTCAAAAGCAGAACTTTCCATAATGGTGACTTCCGATCTTATCGAAGCAGCATCTGATGTGCATCTCCTCCAGCAGCCCTGGAAACTGGTTCTGCCAGTTGGAGAGGAGCGAGCCAACAGCTAGACTCAACAGGAAGCCTGAATTTCAACACAGAGAAAAACATATAAATATTTATCTAATCACATAATTAAAGGAAATCCACTGTCCCTCCCTGTACAGTTGCAGTCTAAATGGCCCACTTCATTAAAATGCAAAAGTTTTGTGAAATACTTAAAAATATTTCCTGAAAAGACTCTTTCCTCCATGGATTTATTTTTTTAAAGAGGAAATATATAAATATATTTATATGTAATATTAATATATTTTATTTAACTAAGAAATATATTTTATTTAACTATATATTTTACATGCCATATGTAGTCATATATATGACTACAATTTGCTTTTACCCTGTACCTTCTTCCCACTTTTCTGTAGAGTAGTTATCGGTTATTGGTACTTAACAAAGACATTACCAAACAACATTATGAAACATTTTCTTCTATGTTATCATTATAGGATAGCAGGTAGATTTGTCTACACAAGTGGGGGAAGTGGAGAGCTGAATTATTCAACGACTTTGATTAATGTTTATGTCAGAGCAGGAACTAATGCATCAGTAATGGGGAAGTTCAATTAGTACTTTAATTAATTAGACTCCTGTTTTTAGCTCTATTGTGAAGAATAATTATTTGTTAGCTTTGCTTAGGACCTGGGTGAAGGCCTTGATTACAGGTATTACAAAAAACATGCCACTGAGTTTGGGGCTCTTTGAAGAAACGTGAAGCTTGTGAAAATAGAAAATGTCAGTGAAAATTTAAACACATTGTCATTTACTAAGCCATTAAAGGCTCGATTGAAAGTTAGAACAAAGTTCAAAATAAATGGATATAACTGAAGATGGTATTGATGCACTAATTGTCTTCTATTTGAATTTAGGGCCACTTTTAACTGCAAAATCAAGACAATACAGTATCATGCAGTTAACCATAAGCTGACTTACTTTTATCCTTACAACGATAAATCTACCAACAATTATTAAGATCATGAAGGCTTAGTCTTACCAAAAAATGGAGTAGCACCTACAGAGGAGCCTGCATAATTTCCATTTCTCCCCCTACTCACTGCTAGGGTTTAATCATATCTGAAAGGCAGAATAATTTAGATGCCTAAGCATCGGCATATAGATTTTCCTTTTGTTCCTTATTTTAGTCTGACCAGTGGTTCTGAAACTTTAATGGTATACTCAAGGATTACTGTACAGAAGTATGTTCTTGAAGCCAGGATAGTTATACCTCATGGACCAATAAGGGGCGTTCAAGGGCAATTTTGGCTATCTGAGAATTATAAGAAGAAGCGAATCAACTATTGAACCACTTAGGCCTTGAAATCAACTAAACATCAAAAGTGTTGTCCCAAAGTGCCATTCTCCTCAACTCTAGCTTTAAGATGTAACACAAATATTAGGCTTCTGATAAACTGTTAAGCTTTACGAATGATTTGCTTTTCACTGTTGAATGAAGTAGAGAACATTAAACATTAGTCCCGTAAAGTAGCATGCTTAATCTTTGGCATCTAGGAATGTTTTCCTAAGTGGGATAAAAGGAATTCCAGCTAAGTCTCCAGACGTAGAGTTTTTAGCCTAGCTCTTTAATGCTGCAGCATTTTGCTGTGGGTTGTCTTTCAAATTACTGTAGTGTTTCTAAAATGTGATGTTGCAGTTAATTTTCTTCTTAACTTGAACCATGGATTCATTTTTTCTAAAAGGAAAAAACAAAGAATAAAGGAAGAAAGCATCTTGATTGTGTGTGATAAAGAATGACACCATAGCTGTCTGTTCTAAACCTCCTAACAGTTTCAATTCCTGCAAAACAAGGCAAAGAGATTTATGTAGGCTTTATGAATATCAATTTAAAAGAACAAGCAAATGAGTAAAACCATGTGTTCACAATATTTATAGTAATAAAATGCTTTAAATTTTTAAATAGTCTGTACTTGCATCCATAAAATGCTTGAAAGTCTAGAAAAAAAATATTTTAAAAATTAAGTTTAGTTAGAAAATATATATTCCATATTTAACTGTTTTCTATAAAAAATGACAGTTTTATTATTCACATGCTTGTATAATTCTATTATGCACATCTTTATTATGTTTGGGTTTATTTGGTGTGCAATTTTAGTTTTATTCCTGTCTTCAGTTAGTACCATCCTTTTTTTATATCTTCTTTTACCCTTCTTTCAACTATTTTATATAGTTGAAATAAATCTTTCATATTTTACATTACCCCTTTAAGACTTCTGAAATCTTTTTTTTAATAAAGAAAGTGTGTATATATATATGTGTGCATGTGTGTGTGTTTGGGAAAGAGGATAGTGGTAGCAAGCAAGGAAGTAAATAAACAAAGACATCTTAAAAAAAAAAAATATATATATATATATAGAGAGAGAGAGAGAGAGAGAGAGAGGCATACATGGCCCTGCACCTCTTACACGGCTGTACTTGAATAAACAAATGAATGCAATCAGGAAGAAAGCTGTTCTTAGACTTCATATATATATTAAATGTATGTAATTAACTTACATATTCATTGGGATTTTTGGATATGCTTCTCACTTGCAAGAAAGAAATGATTGAGAAGATGTGACCCTTGCTTTAAGTCAGCTTGTGGTCATGGAAAGGACAGAATAGTGTACAAGCTATCACTGTTCCATGAGATAAGTTCTGGAAATACTTGTGCTTAGGCCTGAAGAAAGAATAGGAACTCTCCATGAGAAAGGTCCTCTCTGTTATCAAGGCAACAAAATGCAAAGCAGCAAGAGTAAAATAATCAACTCTTGGAGCTTCATTGAAGGAATAGGTTCTTTCTGTTTATGATGGGAAAGAGAAGCACTGGGGTACCAGATAAAGCATGAACATTCCTGAAACAAGTAAGAGGTAGTGAGCCCAGGGGATAATAAATCACACATCCTGTCAAAGGGAAGGGGGTGAGGAAGACTGACATTTATTAAAAATCTCATGTGAGGGCTTCCCTGGTGGCATAGTGGTTGAGAGTCCGCCTGCCGATGCAGGGGACACGCGTTCGTGCCCCGGTCCGGGAAGATCCCACATGCCATGGAGCGGCTGGGCTTGTGAGCCATGGCCGCTGAGCCTGCACGTCCGGAGCCTGTGCTCCGCAACGGGAGAGGCCACAGCAGTGAGAGGCCCGCGTACCGCAAAAAAAAAAAAAAAAATCTCATGTAAGATGGGTGACGGATTCATTGAACCCTCAGAGCAAGCCCTTGACAAGTGTTCATTCAGGATATAGTTACAGAGCAAACACTATGCTAGGCACTGAGAATACAGCACGGAAACAGTCAGCAAATCCCTGCCCACACGGGGCTTCCACTCCATTAGGAGAAACAGACAGCTAATACAGAAACAAACAAGTGAACATGTGATAGAATGAGCCTGGGAGTGGCACTCAGGAAGTGATAGTTGAGCTGGGAGGTACTTGGAAGAAGGGGTCCAGTCCTGAGGCAATGTGAAGGCAGAACATTCCAGGCAGATACAAAGGACCCTAAAATGGAAATGAATAGAGCATCTTCAAGGAACAAAGGAAGGAAGGTGGGTCTACAGAAAGGTGAGCAAGGAGAAGCAGGGAGGAGAGGAAGTCAGACAGGAGCCACACCCCAACTGTGGGCTGTCCTGGAGAGTTTGACTCTTCTAAGTGTGGTGGGAAGTCCTTAGGTAGTTTTCTGCAGAGGACTGATGCCAAAGAAAAACCAGAGCTGCACAGTAAAGCGGTCAAAACTGATTTTAACCAGGAACTATTGTAATGGGGGAAAGAGACCTCAGTATAGAACTGGGCTCAATTCCGAATACAAGGACAAGAGGGGATTTACAACCAATGAGCAGGGTGAGGGTCAGTGGACAAAAAAATTATTAGAGGAAACATTAGGGCTGAAGCGGGGATTCTGGCTAAACTAACTCAACAGGCTTCTTGTTGAAGGCAGGCCAGGGTGATCAGATATTGAGGGTGAAGGATTCTCCATAAATTGACTTAGAAGGATTCTTGCTCTTGAGGACAAGGACCCCAAACAGGGCCTAATCGAAAAGGGGCAAGAGCCTGACTAAGTTTGACAAAGGTGAGAGTCTTTGCCAGTGACATGATCTGATTGTCTTATTAAAAGTATCTCTCCAGCTCCTGGCTGGGGAATGGGCTTTGGGGGGTAAGAGTAGAGACTCTGAGGTCACTGCAGTGGGGCAAGTGACAGGCAGCTGAAGCCCCATGAACTTAAAGAATGTGCCACCAGTGGTGGAGCACAGATTTGATGCCAAGTCTGATTCCAAAGCCCCAATTCTTTCTGTTATTGGATCCTCTCCCCTGTTGGTTGTAGTAATGTGCCAGGAACTTGTATTATACAAGAACTCTGATCGAGGAGCTCAAGAACATGGAATGCTCTTTAAACTAGCTACCAGACACTAGGACTTGGGCAAGGAAGAGGAAATCACAAGATGTCAGCTTGGTAAGCCCAGACCTATTCCTGGGTCTATAACATTTGTGGGGACCAGGACAAGAGCATAGACGGACACCCACATATCATAAGCCTACATATTTAAAGGTAAAAGGCAGGCCCAAAGACTGCTAAATAAATATGTTCATGCTTATACCTTGACAAATACACCTTTATAATGACCTGGAAGGCCAGCTCCAATTTGGAATTCTCAAGACGCCAAGTTCAGTGCCAGAACATAGGGGCAGTGAGAGTGTGAGTCTCTGGTCCCTGGCTGCCACCCACTTTGGCTCATCTCAGCCTTAGGAAAAAGGCCCATAGAATCCCAGGAGCTGGCTTGGCACCATTAGTGGCAGGGGATCCTGGAGTCTCAGAACAAGAGTGTGGCCTGGATAGCAGGATTATGGGTTCAGGGCGGCCACATCTCATTGGCCCATACACATTCCACCCTGGGGAGAGGGAACATCTGGACAAGGTCGATAGTTGGGTCTCTAGGGCACAGGATCTTGGACAGGTGGTCATTTCACCAGGTCTGAGAGCAGTGCTGTCTGTCCAGTGAGCTGAGAGGTAAAGTGGGATGCTGCAGAGGACAGAAAGCAGACCAGATCCCCAAGGAGAATTCTTAAAAAAATAACTCAAAGCCTAACATTGCTGTATTGGTTTCCTATGGCTGCTGTATGAATTACCACAAACTTAGAAGCATAAAATAACAGAAATGTATTTTCTCACAGTTATGGAGGCCAGAATCTGAAATCAGTTTCACTGGTCTAAAATCAAGGTCTTAGCAGGGCTGCGTCTCCTCTGGAAGTTCTAATGGGGAATCCATTCTTTGCTTCCTGCAGCTCCTGCGGGCTGCTGGCAGTCTTGGCTTGTGGCTGCCTCGCTCTGATATTCAAGACCAGCATCTTCAAATCTCTCTGCTCCATCTTCACCTGTCCTTTTCTCTGTGTGTTCAGATCTCTCTCTTCCTCTGTTTTATAAGGATATATGTAATGGCATTTAGGACCCACTTGAATAATCTAGGATAATCTCCCCACTTCAAGATTTTTAACTTAATCATAGCTGCAAAATCCTTGTGTCGTATAAAGTAACGTTTACAGGTTCTGGTGATTAGGACCTGACATTTTCTGGGCTCACTGTTCAGCCTACCACTGCACTGTCTTTGTCTGATGGTTCAAGTTATAATATTTGGTCCAAAAGAATTAAAAATATTACTCTTGAGGGAAAAAGCAATTAGCTTTGTCACATGATTTAATATAGAGAGATAAGTATTTTCATCTTGGGTGTTGTCAACACCATCACCAGTGAAGACAAAAATTTCTATTTGGTCATCTTTTTCCATGGTTATGGAGGAAAACTAATAGCAGATGAAGAAGAAAGCAAAGATTTCTAGCCAACTGTTTTCCTATTTTGTTTATATTAATCAGCACTATTTTTATTTGGAATGGACAGGTGGCAAACCACGCTACCTTGGAAGGAAATTACTTGAGCACTTTAAAATATTGGTGAATGTACTCAGATAGTCAGGGCTTGATGACAAGCTTTTTTCCTGAGAATTTGAGATAGGAGTCTTGAATTCAATTCAACATATTAATTAAACACAAAAACATTTATTGAGACACCGCTAGATGCCAGGCCCTGGGCTTTGGAAATAGAAAGGTAAATTATATTCCATACATGTCCTTCAAGAACTCACAATTCAGCATGTGAGAAGAGACACAGAGACAAACAGTTAAGAAAATGAAAGTACAATGTGGTACGTGCTATGAGAGGGATATGATGGAAGTGCTGAGGCTGAAGGTTCAGGAGGAGAAAAAAGAGAACATAGGAAACTATTGGACATTCAAGGAGCACTCAGTAAATACTTGAATGAATGGCCACTGCTGTCTCCTCCCTAACACCTCCTGCACCTGCTCCGAGTTCAAGCCACCATTTCTTGCTTGAATCACTCTCAGACCTTACAAACTAGCCCACCAGATCTATTCTTCATGCAGGAAATCCATGTCTTCTCTGCCTAAGACCTCTAATTGTTTCTCAGCATATTGGGAATGAGATTCCACCTGCTTGCTATGGCCTAAGTGACATGGTTTACCCTCTGCCTACCTTGCCTACCTTTTTTTTTTAAAATTTTTTATTGAAATATAGCTGAATTACAATGTTGTGTTAATTACTGCTCTACAGCAAAGTGACTCAGTTATACATATGTATACATTCTTTTTCATATTATTTTCCATTATGGTGTATCACAGGATATTGAGTACAGTTCCCCGTGCTATACAGTAGGACCTCGTTGTTTACCCATCCTGTATATACCAGTTTGCATCTGCCTACCTTTAGAGTATTGCTTATGGTCAACTTTCTCCAGCCACGTTGGCCTTCTTTCTCTTCCTGGAAAGTCTGAGCTTATTCCTGCCTCAGGACCTTTGCTCTTGCAGTTTCCCTTGTTCTACCTTAACTTCTCTTTTCATCCAGTCTCTGCTCAGGCGTCCCCCTGATAGAGGAATTCGTCTGATCACACACAGCAAGTATCAATTTCCAAGTGATTTCCTGTGTTTATTTTATCTCTTTTCAATTGAAATGCAATTTCCATGAGGCAGGATGTTGTTAATCTTATACATTTTATCCCTATTGGTTGTCTCAAGCTAGATGTAAACTTTGACCCCTGCCATGATATGAAAACTCTAAATCTACACTGCCCAAAGTCAGGACCTTAATGAAGAGAATTTCCAGAAAAATGTACAGCAAGCCCTAGTGTTCTAAGTATTGGTGACATTGTTATCCCAATCCTTTAAGTAGGCTTAAGAGTTAATCCCATAAAGGCAGTGTTGCACAGCTGTAAAGTTTTCATGAAGGATGATTTTAGTGTTCTTTGCAGACTTCTAGGCTAGTCATTGAGCTAGAATTATGACACAGGAGTAAAAATGGTCTTAAAAAATAACAGTATCACTTTAAAATGAGAACAATCCAGGAGATACAATTGTGAAGATTTGAATTAGTTATTTGAAAATCTCTCTTTTTTTCTTTTTCTGGAGGTTTTTTCTGTACTGTAACAATAAAAATATCTATAAATGCTTTGCAATCAAAGAAGCTTATTATAAAAACATATCTTGGTTGCTTGAAAATGCTCACTGGTCAGTATTTTTCATTTATCAGTCTCTATGCCGTGTTTTGTCTGGAAGCTCCATCTCTTTCTCTCTCCTGTGAGTTATTGCCTGAGCATCAAACTAGTATATTTTGTATGCCAGTCATATTAAATTAGAAGTTAAACAGAAAAATCTCCTTTGTGTAAAGGTCAAGCTCTCTTTAAAAAGCTTTTGGCATTCAAAGTCGAAGCAGTAAACAACAAAAGACGATGGCAGAGTTGAACCAATGGGGCTTAACTGGCCATTAGACTTGGACTGATTTAAAAACGAATGCCTAACTCTGCATTCTGGGTATCCACCAAACCTAAGGTAATTCCTCTTAGTGGGCTCACTTCAGATAAGTATCTTCTAATTCCTTTCTCATTAAAGACTTCCTCTGGATACTGGCACAGTAAATACCTGGTATAAAAAGCTACCCCTGGCTCACACCCCTTTCCTCTGATTCTCCACTTAATCAGACTTAATCATTATTCATTTGCCTAATTCAGGAAACATTTAAAGCTGTTTTTCACTTAATCATTTTGACTAAAAAAGCTACAAGACCAGTGGAGATTTTTTTAAGCCTTTTAAAACCTTTAGAGCATAAAATGGTGAATTCTAATTATTATCTAAATAAGACAGGGGGAAAAAAAAGAAACAGGAAGTTCTTTTTAATGGTGAGAGGAACACATGCAGGGAGGGCCTGGGTAGGCTGGGGAGTGAGTGGATGGGGCCCTGGGGAGAGGGGGAGTCAAGTTTTCTATTATTGTGGCTCAGCTCTGAAGCGGTTTTGAGTTAGGGACACCTGTGTGGGAAATAACTATGTACAGGTAACTGTCATTTCTGATTAGCACAGCCTGGATTCCCGTGATGAGGGAGACGCATTCAGGGCCTGTTAGAGATTCGGTCTCCCCAGGCAAGAGGTGCCATGAGGGATGTCTTTGGCGGGTGTGAAGTAGCCTTTGCCAGTGTTCCTGAAGAGGACTGGGGCAGCAACAGGTTTCTACCAGCTGAGCCGATGTCTGGGGACACCGGAGCCTAGGGCACAACGGGAACATTGTGATGCTCTAAAGCAAAGCCGAGAACTGGCATTAACCTGGAGGCATTAAAGACTCTGGACCTTTCAAAAATTACTTTGAACTCTATACTGCTGGTGCCTGGGATGTGGTTAAGTATTTAACTGATGGTGCTACTATTATTACTATTGATCATATTAGCTACTCACTACCTGCATCCACAGAATCAGAATTCTTCAGACCATCTAAAGCCTAGATGGTCATCTGGTCCAGACTTCTGCCTTTAGGGGCTTAAAAGTGTCAGAATATATTAAAGTTGAACTTCTCACTTGCATTCATGTCTAAAGAATTGTTCAGCAGAAAAAATATTCTCCTCACCCTCATGCTTTCATTCCCGAAATAATTAGGAATGCCACAGGAAACTAACACAGGAACTAGCACATACCAAGGCATCTATGCAAATTACACGCATATACCAATGCCTTTCTACAAATTACACAAAGTTGACCCCTCTGAAGGGGTGCAGTCTATTACCTGGGCCATGGGCTGTGTAAGCAGAGTGGGAGTTGGGCTTCAGCCCCCAATCACCCTCCTAATTTGGCATAAATTGGCAGGAGATGAAGAGAACCTCCTGGGAACAGGCAGCAGGCTCTCTTGGAGAGCTGTGATACATTTATCTTAACTCTTTAAATAATAGGCTATATTTTAGAAGTTACAGATTTACAGAAAAAATTGAGCAGCTGGTACAGAGTGTTCCCATTATGTCTCCCCATACTCCCCCACCCATGCAGTTTCCCTTATAATTAACGTCTTACATTAGTTTTGTTAAATAACAAAAATTTTAAAGACCTAATTGACTTTACTGAACGATTCATGAATCGGGCAGCAACCCCTCTAGCAAGTAAAAAGGATCTCTGAGGAGTTGTACAAAGTGGAAGCCTTTTATAGGCAGAGGGGGAGGAACAGTAGGTTTCAGGTTTAGGTGCCCCCTGCCTATGGGGGATGGAAGGGCACATGTGGCAGATTACCGCATTGGTCCTGACTAGAACTCCAGACGGACTGGCTAAGACTACATTCCTGGGAGAAGTTGTAGCTGCATTTAGGGTAGGTATTAAGTCTTGATTTGCTGACATGAGGCATACCACAAGTGACTCTATTTGGTCCTGTTGTTTCCTTTTTAACTGTTGGGTACGTTTGTTACAACAAATGACCCAATATTGTTACATTATTATTAACTAAAGTTCATGCTTTCATTCAGATTTCCTTAGTTTTTACCTAGTGTCCTTTTTCTGTTCTAGGATCCCATCCAGAATATCACATTACATTTAGTTATAATGTCTCCTTAGACTACTCTTAATTGTGACAGTTTCTCAGACTTTTCTTGATTTTCATGACTGACAGTTTCCAGTACTGGTCAGATATATCATAGAATGCCCCTCTACTGGAATTTGTTTGATATTTTTCTCATGATTAAGACTGAGGTCATATGTTTTAGGGAGAAAGATCACAAAGGTAAATTGTCATTTTCATCATATCATATCAAGGGTACAAAGTTTCAACATGATTTTTGACTATTGATGTTGACCTTGGTCACCTGCCTGAATTAGTGTTTGTCAGGTTTCTCCACTGTAAAGTTACTCTTTTCCCCTCCTTCCAATTACTCTTTGGAAGGGAGTCACTATGTGCAGCCCACACTTATGGCATAGAGAGTTATGTTCCTTTTCCTTTCCATGGAGTATCTGCATCGATTTTTGGAATTCTACATGGAGAGATTTGTCTCTTCTCCCCCATTTATTCATTTGTTCAATTATTTATTTATTTCAGTATGGACTCATGGATACTTATTTAATATTTTGGTTGATAATCCAATACTACTTTATTTTATTGCTCAAATTACTTTAGCTTTGGCCATTGGGAGCTCTTTCAGTTGGCACCTATACCCTGTTGACATATTCCCATCACTGTGGGATTCCTTGAGTGGGGGTGGGTCACTTCCTTACTTTCTGGGGCTACAACATGCTCCAGGCTCAGATTGTATATTTCCTGTCCAGAGCTAGAATCAGCCATTTCTCTAGGGAACACTGGTTTCTTTTGTTGGAGAATGATGTTAGAAACCAAATCTGAGGGCTATGTGTACTCATTGCTACAGGGTCCTCTCTTTTAGGCCTCTCGGCTGACAGAGCAAGGAAATACATGTGTGTATACTGTCTACATGCATATATCTATAAATATCTCTATATATAACCTTCTGAATCTATATTAACTTAAACATGAATTCTTACCGAGTCTCCAACTCTATTACCACAAGGGTTGTTCTAGCCTCCTCCCCTTGCTGACCTATAAATTTTCTCTCCAAAGGGGAGAACCATTTACTTATTTAATTTTAATATACATGTATAGCAGTATCAGAGTTTTTAACCTCTACCTCCATGGAAAACAATTTTATCAATTAAAGTATTTATGTGCAGTTCCTTTTGCCTTTAGTTTTAGGTCAGCCTTTTCCTCCTTCCTCCTTTAGTGAGTTGTTTCTTACATTTTTGATATAGCTAGATACTCTTGTCAAAGTCTGCATTCTTTCCAGAGATTCTCTAATGAGGAGATGTGATAATTTAATAAATTAATTAATCTCATATTTACCAAACATATCACTGATATGCATTTATTTTAATTTGTACTAGAAAAAAGTATATAACTAGACTAACAAAACTATGATTTCGTGACAATTATTGATTAGGACAAAGGTAAATATATTTAATTTTAAAACTGGGTCATATTAATGAAAATTGGCAGTGACGGGGAAAGGCTGAAGTGTGGGAAAAACTGAATTAATTTATGCACAAGGCCCATCAAAATCATACCTATATCTACTTTTAATGCATAGCCGACTGAGAATCCTGCTTCAACTTCAGATCCTCAACCAACAACATTCTCAACAGTTCAAAATAATCTGGTGTTCTCTCTGATCTAGTCTCATTTAATTTTACAACACATGAGGCAACAGTCAATTCATAACCTTGGCCAACTTCTCACTAAGTTCACAACTTCTTCAAATGCTATACTCTAGAGAATTCCAGGATCTCCAAATGGAGGAAGCTGGATTTTGTCAGATCTTAAATAAGACAGTCCTGGTTGACAACACTAATGCTCTAACTCACCTTACAGACACCCAACCAAGAGAAATAGCATCTCAGACGGAGCATAGGTGAGACCAAGATACCTGGACAAGGATAGGGATAGAGATTTAAAAAATAGAACAATCTTAGAGGATTTATTAAACACAGATTTCTAGGTGCCACCCCAAAGTTTCTAATTCAGTAGGTAAAGGTGGGTCCCAAGAATTTGCATTTTTAACAAATTCCCAGGAGATACTGAAGTTTGGGGTACAGGGACCACACTGTGAGAACCATTGGTTCAGGTGTTCAGGCAGTGGCTTAACAGAGGCAAAAGAACAGATTAACCCTGTATATGTTATTATAGAAAATATCATTGCTTGAAGGCAAATGCAACTTTAAGTATCTAAATGAAATTAAACTTGAACTTTGGAGCTTCCTTAAATTTTATTGTGGTCACTGATCACAAGATCAGGTAAGGTTAGTAAGGAAATATTAAACCTGAAAATTTAATAAACGTGACAATTATCAACATCATCATCTTTGTTTCCTTTCATGGCAGATTTTAAGTAAGTATTAAATAACTATTCTCTTTGGGTTTGACCTTTCTAAACAGGAACATTTTGTTGTTTTTTGGGGGGTGGCGGTTAATAGGAGCAAGAGGTTTGGGCACCAAGAAGTTTCTTTTACTTTGTTTAGTTTGGAAATATACCTCAAATTTGCTTCATGTTTCATTTGCTCATTTGCTCATTATTTTAAAATATAAGTATAAAAATCTTAAAGAAATCTGTAGCCTGAAATACAGTAACCGAATTTTTAGGAGTCTCTCCTTATGGTACCATGTGAAATGCAGGTAAAGCTTGAGAGCATTATTTAAGAGTAAAAACTGGAATTTGTCTCAATGTCCAATATTAGAAGACTGTTTAATATATTATGTTAAGTAAAATGAAATGTTGTATGACTCTTATAAGTGTGTAAACGAGAAAGAAAATCATGTACTATTTGAAAAATAGCAATTTGCAACATTTTATAAAAGGTATGGGTCACAAATGGGTTAAAATGCATAAAAGTTAGATTGGCATAAAATGTGCTAAAGTTATATACAATTTATCATAGGACTGAAAAGTGCTGCCTCTGGATGCAGACTGAATGGACATAAACCTCAGCTCTAACACCTTCTAGTCGTGTGGCCTTGAATGAGTTTGTTAGTCTCTTTTTGTTCTGCACTGTGAAATGGGAGTTGTCGTACAATGGGGAATATATATTTGGTCTTTTTCCTGGCTTCCTGGCACACAGCTCCTAAAATCTTTGGAATTTTCAGAGTGATAGGAGTGTCTTTCATTATTTGTGATAAGCTCCCTTCAACTATACCTGCATTTATGCTTATGAGGTGACTGTTGCAGGCCTCGAGATAGCTTCAGGACAGGGGTTGATTGCCAGAAAGACCAAGACATGATCAGAAAGAAGGCTGGAACTTTCAGCCCTACCCCATGACCTCCAGGGAAGCAAGAAGGGCTAGAGATTAAGTCAGCCATCAATGGCCAATGATTTAATCAACAATGCCTATATAATAGAACCTCTATGCAAGCCCTAAATGATGGGGTTCAAAGATGTGTTCCAGGTTGGTGATCACATCAAAGGGCTGGGAGGGTGGTGTGCCTTTCCACCCCACCCCCTGCCCCTGCCGACCCACTGCCACTATACCTTGCTTTATACATCTCTTCCATTTGGCAGTTCCCAAGTTGTATCTTTTATAATAAGCTGGTAATAGTGAGTAAAAAGTTTTTACATGTTCTCTGAGCTATTCTAGCGTGTTACTGAACCAAGAAGGGGCTGTGGAAACTCCCGATTTATAGCTGGTGGGTCAGAACTAAAAGTGTTTCAGGACTTGTAACTGGAATTTGAATTGAGGGCAGTCTTGTGGAACTGAGCCCTTTAACTTGTAGAATTTGATGCTAACTCCAAGTAGATAGTGTCAGAATTAAATTAAATTATTGGACATCTAGCTGGTGCCCAAATAATTGGAGAATTGGTTATTGATGTTGTAAAATGCCCCAGGAGTCATGTTATTATTTAGCTATAACACTAACGGCTCAGTGAGAAAACAGATCCACTCTAGGTATTTCAAGCAGAAACTATGTCATAACATTTGGGGGTCTACAATACTGTTGGTAGGGCTGGAGAGGGAGGTCAAGAGGGTGGCCATTAGATTTTACAACTGTGTCCCAGAGATCCCACCCAGTGGTGAGGGACTATAGGACACCTTGCTGTTATCCCAGTTATGCCTGTGTCCTATGGCATGTGACTGGAAGGGGACTCAGAAGCCCCTGAAGACTGACTTCTCCTAAGGCCCACATATCTGCCACTGCAGGAGAAAGAAGAATGAATTCTGACTCCCTCTTGTCTCCCAGATCTGGTGCTAGAGTATTTCAGTAAACAGCAAAATATAAAGTACATGCAGAACCTAAGTGGTAATGGAGTCTAGGACATGTAGTTCTTGGTCTTCCAGCCCCTGTGATAAAGGAAAGGCACAAAGAAGCATGGGAATATTATAAACTAATCACTTAAAATAGTTTTAAAAATCCAGCATACTATCTCATAGGATTTTGTGGGGATTAAGTGAGAAATTCATGTAAAGCATTAACAGAGCATGTGAACACATTTTAAGTATTGAGTTAGTGTAAACATTCTTGATGATGATGATGATAAGGTCTTAGAGGGTGAGGGAGAAGATGGATAATGTCTTGCTCTATACTTTTCCCCCACTTTCAAATTTTCTACAGTAAAAGCTTATTATATATTTAGAAGAAAACTAAATATCAACATAAATGCTAGGAAATCATATTTTCTGTAGGTGTATATAAAAATATTAGTATAGGACAGCATATTAGAAGAAATCGTATATAAACTCATAAGCAAAATATGTTTTCTGCACAAACGAAATACATTGACCTTCATCCTGCACATGTTTGAAACTTGAGATTGAAACATGCCATCAGCACAGTCTTCACTAGCTTTGCCATTCATGGGAGTTTTAAAACTCCCTTTAGTGGGGTTCTTATTTTAGGTATTGAGTGAATTCTGAATCAAGCCTTTATTTCTGTGATTCAAACTTAATTATTCTACCTGCTGTCTTCCAAAAATAAAAGTGCATCCAATTCCGGTGAGAACATCTTGGTAAAAATTCGAAAAGGCAAATGACTAACAGGAAGAATGTCAAATGTACCTGGAACATAAAGAGTAATAGGAAAATGAAAAGAGCTAATTTTTCAGTGAACCCAGGGAGACAATTCCAGTTAAAGGACTAATTAAAATACTGGGGCAGAAAATGTTGTTTTCATGATGAAATGATGTAAAGACTTAGATTAGAACGCTTGGTACTTCCAGAGCAAATCTTAAAATGCGACATACTGCCTTGACATTTTTAATGTGGCATGAAGTCTATTGAGTTATTATTACCATAAATCTTTAATAATATAAAATATTATAACTTGGTTTTTTAATCAAAGAATATTATTAGAATGACTCAATATCTGAGCTTTTCTCTACTTAGTGTATTAAAAATAATTCTTTCAAATGCTCCAATTATGATTGTCAGAGTAAGTGGAAAATAATTTGTTTAGGAAGTAACCGCATTCTTAATGTTCCCTACCCACTGACTCAGAGCTGATTAATACTTTACAAACCAGATGTGATTAGCTGGCCGCCTGGCTTGGAAGAGTCATCTCATTACTGGCCCATTATCCTGTTAGCCCTTTGCTCAAAAACTGATTAGTGAGCCAATTAACTACCTTCTCCTTAGTGTGCAGGAGCGTAGAATTGTGGTGTGTTTGTCTTTTACAGATGTCACCTACCATAGTCATTTATTGTGAATATCCTGAGAATTAAGAGCAAATCAGACAGAGATTTCTCAGTCTTAGACCTTCTTGCTATTGGTTAAAACAAACCCCAGAAATTTAGATAAAACTTGAAAGAGGGAGTAAATAGTTACTTCCACAGAGCCCCCTATTTAGGGTGTACTCTGTGTCTCTTCAACATTTATTGAATATCCACTTCCTCTAGCACATAACTTCTAAGAGGGTAGGATTTTTACCTTGATCACCTTGGAATCCACATGCTGAGATGTAGTCGATGCTCAGTAAACATGAGTAAATGAGCAAATGAACACTTGACAGGATGCTCGTGCATAATGGCAAAGAGAACATTGTTCTTACCTTTAGGGAACTCCCAGGCTAGAGGAGAAACAGACACATAAGCAAATAGCTATACGGTAGTGGGTGATGAACTATTATAATACAGGTGCAAGGAAGAACATGAGTCAGGGAGAGACTAAGTTTTGTGTCAAGAGCGGGGGGTGGGGTAGGAGCAGAGCAAACTTTCCAAGGATGGAGATGCATAGACTTTAAAGAATCGTTAGGAACTCCACAAGCCCAATGAAAGGTTCCAGAGAAAGAACACAACATATATAAAGGTATGGATTCCTGGAAGAGCATCCTCTATTAAAAATATCTCAAGGAAAGTTGTCTGCATAACCCACTAACTTTTGAGATTTCATGTCGTGATTTTCAAAAAGAAAAATGACAAGGTATGGGAAAGAACAAATAAGTTGCCAGGAGAGTCTGAAAGAGGCACATTAAAATCATTGTTGAAGAAACTAAGGCTCAGAGAGGGCTAAGTAACTTGCTCAACGTTAGACAAGTAGCAAATGGGAGATCAGGGATTTGAATTCATCCCTCTTTACAACCCATGATCTTACACACTAACTCTTGGCAGTATCTGTGAGGCATCCACTTAGTTAATTTTTTCCTTGAATTATTATACCTGAGAAATTAGATTAGTTATTCAAAGCCCTATTTGGTGAGCATGAAGTCTTAAAGAAGGAAGCCTATAGTTTGAATGTTTTTACAGAGTCTTACTTTCCCTTCAGCTTTTCGCAGGTTCATTGCTTCATTCATTCAGTCAGCAGTTCATAGCTCATGTATGCCAGGCACTGTGCTGAGCATTGACTCTATAACACTCCTTACCTTGGGCTTTGTGGGACAGACCATGAGAAAGTCTTAATTTCCAACTTTACTTTCTCAGGCTCACTGGAGTGTTCCTGCAAATCTAATTTTACAGATAGCATATCTTTTAAATCTAGGATTCCAAGGTTGAACAAAATATTACTTGAGTAATTCCTGGGATTCCCCAAAGGGTAGGAGTTCTTTTATTTGAGGCCTTTAGAGGTCTGTTGTCTACTTTTCTGCTTCACATTATTGATTGCAGAAGCTTTAATCATTATTAAGCTTTTCATTTTGGTAGTTGGTCCTCAAAAGCCATTCTAGTGATTGCTTTCTCTTTGAGGAATGGGGAATTTTATTTTACCAACAAGACAGGAAGTGTGGCTCTCACATGTATTAGTGTTTATTTTGTCAGGGATTGCATTCTGTGTTCTAGTGAACAGGCCCTTCCTTCTACATAAAGCAAGTGTGTGACTCTGAGTACACTAATTATTGTCATTTGTTAAATGGATCTGATTGAACTGTAGCCAGACTGACTGATGCATCTTTACTAAAGTGCATGTGACAACACAATTCACAATCTGATCATCTTTATTATGACTTAACCACAAGATACTTCACCAGGGATTTTCTTTAGCCATTTAGAGAGGGAGAGTAGAGGACAGAGCATGGCCATGTTACTCCACCTTAGTTCACCTCCCAACTCTGGCACCTCTGTGACCTTGAACACATTACTGAATCTCTCCATAATAGAGTCTGCTCATCCACAAACCTCCCCAGGTTTTTTTATGAAGGGTATTTATGAAGATAAAAGATAGTAGCTATATGTAAAGTAACCAGAACATAATCAGTAATCAGTAAGTGCTGACATTATTTTCCAGGAACCATAGATGTTTTACTCATCAGTGTAACAGCACATGTACATGGGAGCACATGAGAACATTGGAAAAGGGTTAGAGAAGAACCACAAGATTAATTTGAAGGTTGAAGAATGAGCTTTGGAATGGAAGACTATAGAGACTGAGGTTCATGATATTAGAGATGAGAAGGAGGGAGACAAGTTATTAATGGTGTTGAGCAATATGGTTATTATCCCAAAGATGGCAATTGGCTGTTTGCCATTTAACTGAATACAAAGTAGGATAATTGGAGCCTACGATACAGAATGGTGAGTAGGGGACAAGTAAGTTGTTCCCGTGATATTTGCACACACTAGACTCTTGATGCACTAGTTGGATGAAAACATACATGAATTAATGAGCAAATGTGGAATCATTTCCTAGTATTTATGTTTCTTGAACATTGGGTTATTACTGAGAGGGGTTGAAAAACTCTTTTATCTGGTGAAATGAAAAGAATGGAGATGTAATTAAAGAGGGGCCTTCAACTGTCTTGATAACATGTTATTTCTGAGCTGGGTGGGTATGTAGTTACTATAGTTGTACGTTGATTTATTCCTTACTTTTCTGAATATGTTAAATATTGCATAATAAATTTTAAAATAACCACACCCACTAAAATAGATTCAGATGTCTCAGAGGATGAAATTCTTTGGCAATGAGGCTTAGTGATGAGAAGGAATAACAGGAGAAAAGGATACCAAAATGCTCGTTTTGACGGCACCTGTGGAATTTGCTGTACTAGCTACCCAGGATTCAGCATGCAGGGGGCTGGGCCCCAGATATACATTGTTCCACTGCCCTGTGGTAGTTGCCCTGGAATCGAGGCTGCAGCAAAGCAGGAGAGAAGGGTATTCTGCTGCTCATAGCTCCTGAGGTGGGCCCAGGAGAAGCTGGGCTAGTTCTGAGCATGTAACATGACAGGCTGCGACCTCAGGCTTTCCCCTTGGCAGTCGGTAGTGGTGACAGCTACCATCATGATTCTATGTGTTTTTCTATTATCTTAGCACAAATTTAAACTAGTGCTCAGAGGTAGTTAAGTGTTGAGTGAATGAAAATAGGGCATCTTTCCAAATGCTGAAAAATAAAACTGTAAAGAAATATGAACAATTAACAGTTTTGAGTATTATTGACTCAAGTAGACAGACTTTCCTCTCTCTGTTTCCACTGGGCAGTTGCTTCCACCTTTGGTTCCAATTTGGTCCTTCTCTCAGAGTACCTATTTGGAATGATCTGCCCAGTGGTCAAAATGCCTGTAAATCACAGGTGGTTACTGTGGGATTCCTGGGCCCTTACAAATGGAGGACAAAGAAGAGACAAATTATCCCCCTTCATTCCTTCCTCTGAATTGTGAGCCCCTAAAGAAGGCTTCCTACAGCCTTGTGACCATTAGCTTGCACTCCCCTCCCCTCCGCCCCCGATCCCTGTCAAAATCCTCCTTGTGGCCATCCTGAGTGTAAGACCCATGAGTGGTAGGTAGTAGGGACAGTGTTCCTTCATTCTTTATTTTTTAATTGTGAAAAAAATTTGTAACGTAAAACACCATTTTAAACATTTTTAAGTATCTAATTCAGTGGCATTAATTGAATTTCCAATGTTGTACAACCATTATCACTATTTATTTTCAAAACTTTTTCAACCTACCAAATAGAAACTTTGTAACCATTAAGTAATAACTCTCCATTCTTCCCTCCTCCAAGCCCCTGGTAACCTCTAATCTACCTTCTGTCTCTAAATCTGCCTATTCTAGATATTTCGTGTAAGTGGAATCATACAATCTTTGTTCTTTGGTGTCTGGCTTATTTCACTTAGCATAAGTTTTCAGGGTTCATTCATGTTGTAGCACGTGTTAGAACTTCACTCCTTTTTATGACTGAATAATTTTTGTATAGCATAAGCTACATTTTCATAGTCCTGGGTCAGCCATAAAAAGAAATAAATTATACATAATCTGTGTTCTCAAGATGGTCATGACAATGCAGGGCAGGATGAGGGAAGGACTCCTGGAAAGTGGAAAACAAACAAGTAAATCAGTCATCATTGATCGTACCATGTGCTAAGTATGTGCACCATGTAACAGGGCTGCAAGTAAAAGAAAAAAAAAAAAACAACAACAGTTCAGAATGCCTTGAACAATAAGTGGATTTACTGTCTCAAATAACCAGACATCTGGAGTTCTCACAGTTGGTTAACTGAGCAACTTAAATCCAGGCCAGTGTCCTCTCATCTTTTTGCTCTGCTATCTTCAGTCTCTTCCCACCAAGCTAACTCCCCTCCTCGCAATAGCTGTGAGGTTGGACAATAGCTGAAACAGTTCCAGGCAGCCTTTTCTCACACACAAGTGACCAGAGCTGAGAGGGGGACTCTATCCATCTTGAGTCTCCTTTTAAGAGCTAAGGAACATTTTCCACAATACCCACCACCCCTAGCAGATTTCCCCTCGTGTTTCATTGGCTTAGATTGTCCTGCTTCATCCCTGGGCCTGGCATGCGGCCTCTCACCCAGAGTGCACCAAGGGAGGCTACCTGAACAAACTCAGGGTTCTGCTAGCAAGAAAGGTGGGAAGGAAAGGGCCTAAGGTGAGCAACCGCATCCCGTTACATCCTGGGACAGAAGTGCTCACAGGGTTTCTAAACAGCTTGCAGAGTAGGAAGGGCTTAGATAGGATCTTCTCTTATTGATGTTTCATTTCTCTGATGCTCACAAACTGGTTACTTACGTCAAATTCTTCTTTCTTTTGTAACTAATAGTTTTATTTCCAATATTGAAGTTCGCATGCCTCTTGAAACATGTTTAAAATTAAAAATATATGAAGAAGAAATAAAAATAAGACATAATTCTACTATCCTGGGGTTTATTTTGTATATTTCTTTTCTTTTTCCATAAATTATAGATATATATAATCTGTCAAAATCTCAGTTATATAAGCCATGTAACTTGATGTTTTCCATAATTCAAATCACCATTATGCCTGGGGGCAAAACCAAAATCTTGACTAGTTACATTAATCTCAAATCAATTCAAGGTTTTAATTAGTCAATCCGAGTTATCCTCAGTCAGTTCAAGATGTTCTCTTTCTCTTTTCTTGGGGATTCTCTAAATTCCAGGAGTCACAGTGTTGGACTCCTGGAATTTAGGAGAAAAATGGAAAGTCAGGACATTTTGTATTTCATTGTCCTCTGTCCGCAGTCCATGGCTAGATCTGAATCCTGGGTAGTTTCTCATCTTTGGTTCAAATAGTTGATGACCATGTCCTCATTGTTTGTATAGCGAGACCTCTTGGCTCTGCTGGCTATCTGCCTGTTTGCCAAGAATCACACCACGGTATCTAGGAAGAGTTGCCTTAGGCCTGTGTGTGTGGATACCTCACACCTCTGTTTCTACCTGACATCTCTCAAGGCATGCTCCACCAGTGACCAAGGTGAGGTAGGTGCCCTCACTGGGACCTACCTAAAAAACAATCCATACAGCCTATGCTCTCAAATACCCCAAGTCTACCCGAGGAGTGGCATCTATCCTCCCATCCCCACTCCCAACATGCAGCCAGGGACGAACCAATGTGTAAAGTCTTTTCTTTCCCCTCCTCCCATCCCCATCTCTTCTCTCGTTTAGTCTGGAAAACTGTCCCTCATCTGGATTTGGTGCTGAGGGTAGAGGGATTGGAAAACCTGGCATATGATTGAAATCATATCCTTCCATATCTATTCATTATGACTGAATCCTTCAAGGCCTTTGCTTTTGACATTCCAAACCTAAGCTTTTGAGAAAAACTCAAAAGACATTTTCTCTCCAACGTTTGTCGATTTTAAAGTTCAGAATCTGAGAATTATAAAGCCAAAAGCTGAGCCAAAGTGAAACCTGAAAGAAGTAATAATAGTTCATGGAACAGACAATTAGGGAAAAAATAAAATATCCAGTTGATGTAGAGAGTATGGCAAAGTATTGTCTTTACTAACTGATAGGTCAGTTGAGGGTTTTGATAACTTTTTAGCTCCGTTTCACCATTCCAAGTGCTAGTTACCGCTCAGCATATTCAGTCGAAGACAGCCATGTGGTCCGACTGCACTGGTTCTAGTGATTATCATGTCATATTCTACCACTTTTCTTATCTCTGATCCAAATTTCCTTTCTCTGGAGTTCACAAACTGGTCATTGTTATTTTCTGTGAGCAACAAAATTCCTTTAGAGGAGATAACTCAGCGGTGCCTTGAATTCCCAGGAGGTGTGGCAAGGGAGGAGGTTCATGAAGTATTTAGATGGACTCTAGTGAAGCATGGATTTGTCTATTGTAAAATTGGACATTAAACATTTAAGCAAAGGCTTTGTTAATGAGAAGTTAAAGGGGTCAGAGGCTGTCCTTAAATCCCCATTCACAATTCCCATGTGTCTCTCTGAGACATTCACACATGCAGCTGAAGGCAGTGTTGCCTAAAGCTCTTTCTTTGAGGTTAACACCATAAACACACACTTTCATTTATGAGAAAAGGGTCATTAATGGTACCTGAGGGATCTCTGTCACATAAGGAGAGAATGATGAAGAGCTGCCCCACTTTGTAAACTCTCTACATTGTCCATGATTAGATCACAGATTACATGCAAGTTAAGATATTTACAGATAATATGCGAAATAGAATTTAGGAGGCCAGATTAAGGGACTTGTGGATTTTTGACAGAGAGGCATAAACCGCCACCAAGTTTCAGACAAAGTGAAATATTTTAAATTCATGGCACCGTGTGCTTATCTTTTGAAGTGTGAGATCTGGGCCTTCTGTTGTCGTCAAGTTCACCCTCTGAATCAGTGGCACATGCTCCAGTAAACATCAAGTTACAGCTCCCAGTCACTAACCAACACAGGGTTCCTGGAGCAGATCCAATCCTCAAGAACAGAAGCCATGTAAATAAACTCTGTTCAGCAGGTCATGCACTGAGAGGGAACCAGACTAAGACATCAAGGCAATTCCTGAGCATATTGCTATAGCTGAACAGATGGCAGGCAAGAGAAGTGCTTAAAGGAGCCACTGGAGCACACTTTCAAGTGATGTCTCACATCCTTTGACAGTTGGAGAGTGATAGAAGCAAACAGATCATGGGGATGTGTTACCACTTGGAAAGGAATGATTTCATTCAAAGATGACTGGAGCAAAATACACAGTAGGATCTCCTCAGAAAAGGGCAAGGTGATATGGAGAGGTGACTGCAGCTTGGGCACCAAGGACCTATCCTGGGTCAGGAGTGTAGCAAAGGGGACTTTTTCGTATCTTAAGGGTATTATATTCATTGTGGGGCTCTGCATCACAAGTCATCTTAACAGTAAGAATGCTTGATATTCCAGGAGGACAGGTATATTCAAGCACTTCCTAGCTCAGAAGTATGTCTGAGGACACATTATGTGGTTGAGCCTACAGGTGGGAAGATGAGTGAGAACCAACTGTGGAGTACGAGAATCAAGACACTGAGGGAATGAAGTGAGGGCCGACAACAAGCAGGAACACTGTCCTCATCCCTTTCTAGACCTTGCACAGGCCAGGAAGGAGCAGTAGAATTCAAACTCAAACTTGTTTGGGTATGCATATTGAATAAGGGAATCAATTGGGAACTTCGGCCTGAGGAACAGATATCTACCCAGCATCCTCTCTTCCTACCCTTGCTACCAGAACTCCTATTTTGTTTAGGCATCTACCCATTATCCACATGGCTCTGAGGATGGTGATCTCTTCCCTAGTTCAAGAGTAAATCTCTGTAGGCATGACTAGGCCCCTTGCCAGAGACTGGTGGGCATGTGAACTAGTTCTGGCCCATGGCTTGTGGGGAAAGCCTCTGAGGGGTTTCCGGGAAAGGTTTCCTCTCTCCTAAGGGGAGATAGCCCTTTCATCTCTGAAAGTAATTGTGTCTATATATAAGGGTTGGAACAAGATATTGCAGCCATGCTGTGACCACAAGGAAACGGTCTATGTTGATCAGGTGAAAGTGGCTGAGCTGGAAAATTGCCAATAGGAATCAAGGTTTGTGGGGGTTTTTTGTCACTTGCAACCTATATCATCTTAAGTGACAGATTTTTTTTTAAGTCATGCTAACTTTTCTGAAAGTTTAGTAGAGGTCTGGGGGAGGGGAGGTGGCTTAGTCTGCAAGGCTCTATCTTCTGCTCTGTCCATCCATCCATCCATCCATCATTTATTATGTGCTTACAGTATACCAGGCATTTCGATGAGCATTGAAGGTATGAAGATGAATTGGAAATAGCCCCTTCCCTTGCAGTGCTCATAACCCTATTAACTGATGGTATGATATGTCTTGTAAGATAGGAATGTACAAAATGTCTTGGTAGTCCAGAGTGGGTAGTGATGAGCTCTAATCTCCAGGTCGGACGTAGAGTAGGACATACAGAGACTGATTAGAACTTGCCCAGCAGAAAGTATGTTTCAGGGAGTAGGAACTGAAAAAGCGAAGAGAGGTAGTAAGGAAAGCCCAACTGCTTCACCCCTAGATGTAAATCCATTCAGAAAGGCAGGCTACGTAGAAATGGACTGTCTGCATCATAAGAGAATCTCAGAGAATGGTGAACAAAAAAGGAAGACAGTTTACTTATTTAGATGCTGCAAGGGAAAGAAGGTAGGTTTGAGGAATGATGGAAGATGGGTTATAAGACTAATCCTTGCTCTTGAGTTACACAGTCATGCCAAAGTCTCCAAAGTACCTCCCTTTCAGAGGTGGTCCAACAGTGAGCATGCTCCCTGAAGTTTTTGTGATCCTCTTTCTGGTTGTGATTGTCGGAATTATATAAGGCCACCACACTTGGCCTTAACATGTGCACTTCGATTCTGAAAACATTTATGTAATCAACCACTTACTATATGTGATACAGTTTGAAGAAAAAGATACGGAGATAAATGCCAGGATTCGTACGTAAGGAACCCACAGGATAGAAGAGAAAACACACACATAACACATACCTGTCATACAATAGAAAACATTACCATGAAAGTATGTACACAGGTGAAATCCTTGAGGGATACAATGGGGGGAGCTTGGCCATGTATAGAGAGTAGATAGTATTTCTGTTGATTCTGAATGGTAAGTAATAGTAGGAGTTTCCAAGTTGGGAAGGTACTTCCAGATAGAAGGACCAACAAAAAGAGGGAACCCCAGAAGAAGAGGGCATCTAAGGTGAGAATCTTCTAGGGTGCAAGAAGGTACAATGAGGTGAATTGCGGGGGTGGCACAGAGAAGTGGATGAGAGAGCGGTGTGAGGTGACAAGATAGAGAGGGCTTATGGACCAATAAAGGTATTGTATGCAGTCTTGAGGAGTTTGAATTTCATTGATTATATGTATGTTCAGTGTCTCCCATGTGCCCAGGAGTTTTAGGATCCACAGATACAATTTCAAGTTTTAATCCCTACTCTCCAGTAGGCCTGGACCAGTGGGAGAGATAGACGCATGGACAGGAGTGAGGAGAGTTAATGTTTGAAGAGCCTTGACCTTGTGCTAGCACTCTACCTCAATTATATGATGTATGCCTCACAACATACCAATAATAGAATATTATTATTCTGATTTTACAGAAGAGGAACTGAGGCACAGAGAGGTCAAGTAACTTTTCCAAGACATCACAGCTAAAATAACAAGTAGTGTGGATTCAGACTCAGATCTGCTGTATTCCAGAGCCAACACAATAATGTATAAATTTGGAAGCTCAATAGAGTGGCACTTAGACTGAGGATCAAGGAAGTCTTCCTTAGGGAGATGATGTATAAGCTAAGTTTTAAAAAGTAGAAGGGGTTGTCTAGGTGATGAAGGAAGGACATTCCAGGCAGAGGGAAGAGCATGAACAAGGGTGTGGAGGTAAGGAACTGCCTGGTGGTAGAGGGAATTAGGTGTTGGTGTCACATACGTTATGAGGCAAGAGGGGAAGGAGATGAGTCTAAATATGTAAGCAGCGACCAGATTATGGATGCCTTTATATTATAAGGATAGGACATTGACCAAAAAACATTTTTCAACCATGTCACGATCATCAGCTTCCTGCAAAATATCTTCACCACGTCAGTTATTGGAACCATAATCTACTCGATTAAGACTAGACCTTGATAGTCATCCTTGATTTTTCCATACCTCTACCCACTTATCCAATGAATCAAGAGTTAATTGAGGCCATTTCTTCCTTCTAAATGTATCTCTAATATTCTCCCCGCTCCATCCTCACTGCCACTTCCCAACTCTGAGCAAATCATTCTTCACCTGGATATGGTGAGGGCCTCCTTCATGACCTTGCACTTCTGCTTAGCAGCCACAGCAACGTTCTAAAAATGTTAGACCACCTACCTCCTCATCCCTGCTTGAAATCCTCCTGTGGATTCTCCTGTATTTCAGATGAAATCCAAATACCTTACCATGGCTGTAAAGGCTCTGCTTTCCTCTCCAAGCTTACCGCACCCCTCTGTCCCCTTCATCCATTTTGCTCCACTTCCTTCAAGGTCCTAGAATACGCTATATCCCTTGCCTCGAGGTCTTTGTCCGTGCTGGTCCTCCTGCCTGCAATGATCACCTTCCAGATCTTTACATGACTTCCTCCTTTCCATCCTTCAGATTTCAGCTTAAACAGTGCTTTATTTGATTCCTCTATCTATTCTCCTCCATCCTACTTTGATTTGTTCTCCATCATTGATATTGTGGTTTTCGTAGCATCCTCACCACAAGAAGTCACCATGCTATTTGCTCATTAAATATCTGTCTCTTCTTTTGTTCTGTAAACTTGCAAGAGGACAGCACCATGTTGGTTTGCTCACACCTTACCCTGAATGCCTGGCCCAGAATAGCCACAGTCCTTAGAAATGTGGCTGTCTCCCATTAATTGTTTAATAACAGCTCCATCAACTAATAACTGAAGACTTAAAAACAACTCTAAGGGACAGTATGAGATATAGAGGAATATGGAGAAGAAATAAAAATTTGTGCAGGAAATATAGGAAAGCATGAGGATAAATTCAATTTAGGAGGCATGGGGACATGGTAACTCCTCTGGACAGCGCCTGGCACAAAATAGTCATCAATAAGTATTTGTTAAATAAATTAATATTAGCTAAATAATTGAATCTATTGACATAGATGAATAATCCAATACTAACAGACCTCATAGAGGCAAGTAGAAGTAATAGCCCAAGGTGGGTCACTGTCTAAAGCATTTTCTTCATCTGTGAAGGGAAAGCACTCAGTGAATTAATCTGTTTTATTTTCTCAGCTGTCTTTTTTTCTTTACTATACAAATTTGAAGCCAAGATATAATTTGTTACGGAAGATGAGCCTGCTAGCCATAAAATTTTGGCAGGAGAGAAGCAGAAGCCTTTTCCCATGGTAGTAAATAAAATATGATTCACTAAGAGTAATCTAAAAATAGTGAGAGAAACAAGTGTCAAGGCTAAAGAGTGGCCAGAGAATCTTTGGTCCGCATAGGCTAATGCATGGATAGGGATATATTTTAACTCTAAATTTTATAATTCAAACAGCACAACAGGGCTTCCCTGGTGGCACAGTGGTTGAGAGTCCGCCTGCCGATGCAGGGGACACGGGTTCGTGCCCCGGTCCGGGAAGATCCCACATGCCGCGGAGCGGCTGGGCCCGTGAGCCATGGCCGCTGAGCCTGCGCGTCCAGAGCCTGTGCTCTGCAACGGGAAAGGCCACAACAGTGAGAGGCCCGCGTACCGCAAACAAACAAACAGCCCAACATACCAATCCAATCACTGAAGTTGGATTTTAAAACGTAACAATGGTTCCACTGATGCCCCAAGTAGCACTTATAGAGAAAGCATTTAATAACGCAGATTTTCTTTACTGTTCACCTTTTATATTTGGATAATACGCAGTCTATGTTTGAGCTACCTTGGTTAGAAATAAAGATAAGATTTTAGACAGTTGTATCCTCTTCTCAAAGTACTCATAAATTGTTTTTTTTATTCCTGCTTATCAGACAACAAATATTTATTGAATATCTGCTATGTACCCGACAGTGTTAATTAAAGTTTGTTGCTCCTTTGTCATGTTAAAACTCTAGACCTTTTTTTGTTGTTTGCACTATAATTAGGGAGGCAGCTTCTATTTTTTTTTCTTTGAATTTATTTTTTTATACAGCAGGTTCTTATTAGTTATCCATTTTATACATATTAGTGTATGCATGTCAATCCCAATCTCCCAGTTCATCCCACCACAACCACCACCACCCCCCTGCCACTTTCCCACCTTGGTGTCCATGTTTGTTCTCTACAACTGTGTCTCTATTTCTGCCCTGCAAACTGGTTCATCTGTACCATTTTTCTAGGTTCCACATATATGCATTAATATACGATATTTGTTTTTCTCTTTCTGACTTACTTCACTCTGTATGACAGTGTCTAGATCCATCCACGTCTCTACAAATGACCTAGTTTTGTTCCTTTTAATGGCTGAGTAATATTCCATTGTATATATGTACCATATCTTCTTTATCCATTCATCTGTTGATGGGCATTTTAGGTGGCTTCCATGACCTGGCTATTGTAAGTAGTGCTGCAGTGAACACTGGGGTGTACGTGTCTTTTTGAATTATGGTTTTCTCTGGGTATATGCCCAGCAGTGGGATTGCTGGGTCATATGGTAATTCTATTTTTAGTTTTTTAAGGAACCTCCATATTGTTCTCCATAGTGGCTGTATCAATTTACATTCCCACCAACAGTGCAAGAGAGTTCCTTTTTCTCTACACCCTCTCCAGCATTTGTTGTTTGTAGATTTTCTGATGATGCCCATTCTAAATGGTGTGAGGTGATACCTCATTGTAGTTTTGATTTTCATTTCTCTAATAATTAGTGATGTTGAGCAGCTTTTCATGTGCTTCTTGGCCATCTGTATGTCTTCTTTGGAGAAATGTCTATTTAGGTCTTCTGCCTATTTTTGGATTGGATTGTTTGTTTCTTTAATATTGAGCTGCATGAGCTGTTTATATATTTTGGAGATTAATCCTTTGTCCGTTGATTCGTTTGCAAATATTTTCTCCCATTCTGAGGGTTGTCTTTTCGTCTTGTTTGTAGTTTCCTTTGCTGTGCAAAAGCTTTAAAGTTTCAATAGGTCCCATTTGTTTATTTTTGTTTTTATTTCCATTACTCTAGGAGGTGGATCAAAACAGATCTTGCTGTGATTTATGTCAAAGAGTGTTCTTCCTATGTTTTCCTCTAAGAGTTTTATAGTGTCCGGTCTTACATTTAGGTCTCTCATCCATTTTGAGTTTATTTTTGTGTATGGTGCTAGGGAGTGTTCCAATTTCATTCTTTTACATGTAGCTGTCCAGTTTTCCCAGCAGCACTTATTAAAGAGGCTGTCTTTTCTCCATTGTATATCCTTGCCTCCTTTGTCATAGATTAGTTGACCATAGGCACATGGGTTTACCTCTGGGCTTTCTATGCTGTTCCATTGATCTATATATCTCTGTTTTTGTGCCAGTACCATATTGTCTTGATTACTGTAGGTTTGCAGTAGTGTGAAGTCAGGGAGTCTGATTCCTCCAGCTCCGTTTTTTTCCCTCAAGACTGCTTTGGCTATTCGGGGCCTTTTGTGTCTCCATACAAATTTTAAGATTTTTTGTTCTAGTTCTGTAAAAAATGCCATTGGTAATTTGATAAGGATTGCATTGAATCTGTAGATTGTTTTGGGTAGTATAGTCATTTTCACAATGTTGATTCTTCCAATCCAGGAACATGGTATATCTCTACATCTGTTTGTATAATCTTTAATTTCTTTCATCAATGTCTTATAGTTTTCTGCATACAGGGCTTTTGTCTCCCTGGGTAGGTTTATTCCTAGGTATTTTATTCTTTTTGTTACAGTGGTAAATGGGGGTGTTTCCTTAATTTCTCTTTCGGATGTTTTCATCTTTAGTGTATAGGAACGCCAGAGATTTCTGTGCATTAATTTTGTGTCCTGCTACTTTACCAAATTCATTGATTAGCTCTAGTAGTTTTCTGGTGGCATCTTTAGGATTCTCTCAGTATAATATTATGTCATCTGCAAACAGTGACAGTTTTACTTCTTCTTTTCCAATTTGTATTCCTTTTATTTCTTTTTCTTCTCTGATTGCTATGGCTAGGACTTCCAAAACTACGTTGAATAATAGTGGTGAGAATGGACATCCTTGTCTTTTTCCTGACCTTAGAGGAAATGGTTTCAGTTTTTCACCATTGAGAATGATATCTGCTGTGGGTTTGTCATATATGGCCTTTATTATGTTGAGGTAGGTTCCTTCTATGCCCACTTTCGGGAGAGTTTTTATCATAAATCGATGTTGAATTTTGTCAAAAGCTTTTTCTGCATCTATTGAGATGATCATATGGTTTTTATTCTTCAATTTGTTAATATGGTGTATCACATTGATTGATTTGCGTATATTGAAGAATCCTTGCATCCCTGGGATAAATCCCACTTGATCATGGTGTATGATCCTTCTAATGTGTTGTTGGATTCTGTTTGCTAGTATTTGGTTGAGGATTTTTGCATCTATGCTCATCAGTGATATTAGACTGTAGTTTTCTTTTTTTGGTGACATCTTTGTCTGGTTTTGGTATCAGGGTGATGGTGGCCTCATAGAATGAGTTTGGGAGTGTTCCTCCCTCTGCAATTTTTTGGAAGAATTTGAGAAGGATGGGTGTTAGCCCTTCTCTAAATGTTTGATAGAATTCACCTGTGAAGCCATCTGGTCCTGGACTTTTGTTTGTTGGAAGATTTTTAATCACAGTTTCAATTTCATTACTTGTGATTGGTCTGTTCAAATTTTCTATTTCTTCCTGGTTCAGTCTTGGAAGGTTATACCTTTGTAAGAATTTGTCCATTTCTTCCAGGTTGTCCATTTTATTGGCATAAAGTTGCTTGTAGTAGTCTCTTAGGATGCTTTGTATTTCTGTGGTGTCTGTTGTAACTTCTCCTTTTTCATTTCTAATTTTATTGATTTGAGTCTTCTCCCTCTTTTGCCTAATGAGTCTGGCTAATGGTTTATCAATTTTATTTATCTTCTGAAAGAACCACCTTTTGGTTTTATTGATCTTTGCTATTGTTTTCTTTGTTTCTATTTCATTTATTTCTGCTGTGATCTTTATGATTTCTTTCCTTCTACTAACTTAGGGTTTTGTTTGTTCTTCTTTCTCTAGTTCCTTTAGGTGTAAGGTTAGATTGTTATTTGAGATTTTTCTTATTTCTTGAGGTAGGCTTGTATTTCTATAAACTTCCCTCTTAGAACTGCTTTTGCTGCATCCCATAGGTTTTGGATCGTCATGTTTTCATTGTCATTTGTCTCTAGGTATTTTTTGATTTCCTCAGTGATCTCTTGGTTATTTAGTAACATATTTTTTAGCCTCCATGTGTTTGTGTTTTTTACATTTTTTTCCCTGTAATTGATTTCTAATCTCATAGCATTGTGGTCTGAAAAGATACTTGATATGATTTAAATTTTCTTAACTTTACTGAGACTTGATTTGTGACCCAATATATGATCTATCCTCGAGAATGTTCCATGCGCACTTGAGAAGAAAGTGTAATCGGCCGTTTTTGGATGGAATATTCTATAAATATCAATTAAATCTATCTGGTCTATTGTGTCATTTAAAGCTTGTGTTTCCTTAGTAATTTTCTGTTTGGATGATCTGTCCATTGGTGTAAGTGAGGTGTTAAAGTCCCCCACTATTATTGTGTTACTGTCGATTTCCTCTTTTATAGCTGTTAGCAGTTGCCTTATATATTGAGGTGCTCGTATGTTGGTTGCATATATATTTATAATTGTTGTATCTTCTTCTTGGATTGATCCCTTGATCATTATGTAGTGTCCTTCCTTGTCTCTTGTAACCTTCTTTTTTTTAAAGTCTATTTTATCTGATATGAGTATTGTTACTCCAGCTTTCTTTTGATTTCCATTTGCATGGAATATCTTTTTCCATCCCCGCACTTTCAGTCTGAATGTGTCCCTAGGTGTGAAGTGGGTCTCTTGTAGATAGCATCTATATGGGTCTTGTTTTTGTATCCATTCAGCAAGCCTGTGTCTTTTGGTTGGAGCATTTAATCTATTCACGTTTAAGGTAATTATCGATATGTATGTTCCTATGACCATTTTCTTAATTGTTTTCAGTTTGTTTTTGTATGTCCTTTTCTTCTCTTGTGTTTCCCACTTAGAGAAGTTCCTTTAGCATTTGTTGTAGAGCTGGTTTGGTGGTGCTTAATTCTCTTAGCTTTTGCTTGTCTGTAAAGCTTTTGATTTCTCCCTCGAATCTGAATGAGATCCTTGCCGGGTAGAGTAATCTTGGTTGTAGGTTCTTCCCTTTCATCACTTTAAATATATCATGCCGCTCCCTTCTGGCTTGTCGAGTTTCTGCTGAGAAATCAGCTGTTAACCTTAGGTGGGGTTCCCTTGTATATTATTTGTCATTTTTCTCTTGCTTCTTCCAATATTTTTTTGTCTTTAATTTTTGCCAATTTGATTACCATGTGTCTCAGTGTGGTTCTCCTTAGGTTTATCCTGTATGGGACTCGCTGCACTTCCTGGACTTGGGTGGCTATTTCCTTTCCCATTTTAGGGAAGTTTTCGACTATAATCTCTTCAAATATTTTCTCGGGTCCTTCCTCTCTCTCTTCTCCTTCTGGGACCTCTATAATGCGAATGTTGTTACATTTAATGTTGTCCCAGAGGTCTCTTAGGCTGTCTTCATTTCTTATCATTCTTTTTTCTTTATTCTGTTCTGCAGCAGTGAATTCCACCATTCTGTCTTCCAGGTCATTTATCCGTTCTTCTGCCTCAGTTATTCTGCTATTGATTCCTTCTAGTGTATTTTTCATTTCAGTTATTATATTGTTCATCTCTAGTTGTTTGTTCTTTAATTCTTCTGGGTGTTTGTTCTTTAGTTCTTCTAGGTCTTTGTTAAACATTTCTTGCATCTTCTCGATCTTTGTCTCCATTCTCTTTCCAAGGTCCTGGATTATCGTCACTATCATTATTCTGAATTCTTTTTCTGGAGGGTTGCCTATCTCCACTTCATTTAGTTGTTTTCCTGGGGTTTTATCTTGTTCCTTCATCCTGTACATAGCCCTCTGCCTTTTCGTCTTTTCTATCTTTCTGTGAAGGTGGTTTTTGTTCCACAGGCTGCAGGATTTTAGTTCTTCTTGCTTCTGCTGTCTGCCCTCTAGTGGATCTTCTTTTTTTATTATTCATTTTCTTTTTTACAATTACTCAGGAGTTTTTTGGGGGTCGGGGTCTTTTATGTTTAAAATCTTCTGTGACTCATCTCAATCCTCAAGTGATTATTAAATAGTCCAACTGATGCAGTAAGTCCAATTTTGAGGCACTGGGATGAGTCCTTTATACTTTATGCTGGAAAGATGGATTCCTTGAGAATTAAGTAAAGATAACTGCTATCTTTGTTATTATATTTCCAGTCAACCATATTCTCCCAGAGTATTTTCCTTAGGCATTTTAGAAAGGAGGTGGATTTTTTTTCCGTCTCTGAAGACCTTATTCAATTAACTGGGTCGATACTTTTTAAAATTCTGACTACAAAAGCCAGAGTTCACCTCTCCTTGCCTCCTATCTGAATAAACTTTTATTATAGTTTATTCATGGACAAGTAGCTTATCCACTGAAAAGACATGTCACAGATTGTATTCAGGGGCAAGCACAAATCTAATGATGTGGTATCATTATGTGTGATATCTATGTCTGATGATCTTTTCTTTTACCTTTTAAAATGAACTTTATCAAGGTGTAATTTTCATACAATAAAAGGCACCCATTTTAAGTGTACAGTCAGATAACCTTTAACAAATGTATGCTCATTTAAACACCACCTCAATCACTATGAAGGATGTGTCCATCATCCCAAAAGTTTCCATGGTGTCCCTCTGCAGTCAGTCACCCTCATCCTCACCATAGGCAACATTGATTAGCTCTGTATTTCTAACTTTCTCCTAATCACTGGGCAGGATAAAGGACAAGACACATCTCCTGCCTTCAAAGCCCTTATGCCATAATGGGAGAGGGGAAAATGGACACTGAAGAAATTCAGCAGCAAGATAGTAACATACTCAAGAATCACGGGGGTTGGGGGCAGGCAGTGCTGGGGTGAGAAGAGGCGTGGATTAAGCAATACATACAAGGCCTGGGCTCTTTCTTGTATGGACTCTATTTCTAACCCTCTGTCTTGGTTTTCCCAACTATAACATGAGGAGCTTGAACCACCTGACCTCTAAAGGCCCTTCTGGTGTCTTGCCTTTATATTTTACTTGTGAGGAGTGAGTGCTCAAGTCCATGGGACCACCACTGGTGTGGAAGTCTGTAATTACTCTGTGGTAGGTAAAATGTCTGACTTCACTCACCAAACACATTTTCATAAAAGTTAATGTTTTTGGTGTTTAGCATATTAGGATCTTCTCATCAAAAGCAATCAATGGAGTTTTATTTCAGTCTATTTAAATAATTTGAAATAATTTGAAGGAGCTGCTTTTTGGTTCAGTTTGAGAAATATGTTAATTGATGTTTTCTAGCCAGGGTATAGCTGCAAGAGACTGTCCTCAGTTGTCCATCATCTCCCCTGCTGGCCGGTCTCCTTTACTCAAAGGTGGCTTTCCAAAAAGTTAAATCTCCAGAAAGTTACAACTCAAACAGGAAATGAGACAGCAAGTGAAGACAGAGGAAAAGAGATCTCCACTGTGGTCTTCAATTCCAGCAAGGGTAAAGCTTCCATCTCCAGTAAAGAATTGGGCAATTATTTAGACATTATTCTAGCTTCTCTGACCATTAAGGGTGTTTTATTTTTCTTCATTAGGCTTCACATACTTTCACAGGTTAAACTTCTCAAATTCTAATCGCCTGTGAATGTTGTTAAAATGCAGATTCCAAGCCAGCAGGTCTGGGGAGGGGCCTGAGATTCTGCATTTCTAACACACTCCCAGGTGGTGTGGGTGCTTTTGGACCAAGGACACACTTGGACAGGTGACTGAGGTGGTAAAGTGTTAAATGGGTCACCTTTCCTGGATAACTGACCTACCGACTGCTCTACTTCAAGTTATTTATGTTATAAAAGGTGCATAATTTAGAAATGTCAACTTATTCAGGGAATATTCTTCCTGTGAGTCGAGTCCAATATAGAGAGTTGAGTCCAATATAGAGGCAGCCCTCTGAAAATGTCATTGAAGCACACATTTTCCATTGGGCAACCAACCCATTAGTCTAGTCTTCTGACTAGAAAATGTTTCATTCTTTGGATTAACATGAAAAATATGAACATTATCTCCTCCCTAAAACCCCAGGGACCTGTATACAGGAAATAGAGGCCCCATCCATCACCATCCTGGCCTTCTGATGGACTTAAACTTGAGGCAATGGCAGGTTTGGGTCTCTCTACCCAGGACACTTGTTTTTGGAGTTTAGCTTCTAATTCTCTGTGTGCAAGAGTCTGACCAATTTTTTCTCCTGACTGTGGTTTTCAGGAACACAGGGTTTTTTTGTTTTGTTTTGCTTTGTTTTCTGCTTATTGGTTTGTTGATTTCTAAAAGCAATCTTTGTTCCATCAATCACATACCAGGAAGACATATTATTTTTATCACATAAAGAAGGCAGATACTGAAACTCAGAGCAGATTTATGTGTTGTTGGGTTTATTTATCTGTAGGGGTACCGGAACTCAACCAGCCTGCAGGGTTGACTAGCTAGGAGTGAAGTGGACAGTAATCGTCAAACTATATAGTGAGGAGGCTGGGGAGAAAGTTAGGAGACAGTGAAGTTATTGGTGTTCTGAGCCCTGTTTGTACTCAGCAAATATTAAAATACCAATTTTCAAAAATAATTGGTCCTTAGGAATAGAGAATGGATAAATAAACAGAAAATGGTCTTGGAAACATAACACAGAGACTATTTACTGGCCACTGAAGACAAAATTGACCAAAAATGCAAAGGAAATTGGAGGGGAGTTGGGGAGTGAAAAGAAAATGTCCTCTTCCCAAAGAAGGGGAACAAAAGGAAAAAGAAGTTAAGGCCAGAGAATTTTTGACCAAGGAGAGAGAGAGGGGAACCTGCATTCTACGTGGTTCTGCAGTTTGTGTGAGACTCCAGGAAGCCAGACCTTCGGTACACTGGCTTGGCCCTAGGGTGTGCCATCAGTTTTATTGATGACTACGACTCATTTTAGCCTGCAGAAAACTGTTGAATTCAGGAGGAAGGAGAGTGTTACCAGATTTACACCTGGCAAAATTGCACCTTATTTCCCCATCATACCCCCCACCCCTCCATTCATCAGATCCTTTAAAACTTAACATGATACTGCTTTTCTTCGTTCACTTAAAAAAATTGTTTTGGCTCACAAAAATCTTCGTAAAGGCCATGTTTTCAATAATACTTTTGTTTTAGACACTGACTTGTCAGATTGCTGAGACATAAAAGCAAACGTTCCGTTTAAAAAATGTTTTTCTGGGCTCTTCTTCATCTGGTCTTTGTCTGATGTCCATCCAACCCTCGGTGTTAAAGGTCACCTCAGAAAGGGCTTGCCACTTTCTCTCCTTGTGCTGAGCTGCTACTGTGTGGGGATTTCTCGCCCTCCTCCCTTCTCCTCAGTCTCCACCACCGCTGAGCCGTACAACCACAACCACCAGTGATTCAGTGCCTCACTTCTACCCAAGGGACTCTATAAATCCTGGGCTGCTGGGAAGAAGTTAGGGGGATGCGGCTGGAGGGGAGTTACCTGCCTCCACAGCCACTGTAACAAGGCCTCTCCCCGGGACCTGGGATGGATGATTGAGACACACTTTCAACTCTTCCCCTCCACTCTCTTCTTTTTATTTATTTATTTATTTATTTATTTATTTTTGGCTGCGTTGGGTCTTCGTTGCTGCCCGCGGGCTTTCTCTAGTTGTGTCGAGCGGGGGCTATTCTTCATTGCTGTGCGCGGACTTCTCACTGCTGTGGCTTCTCTTGTTGCAGAGCACGGGCTCTAGGCGCACGGGCTTCAGTAGTTGTGGCACGCAGTCTCAGTAGCTGTGGTGCACGGGCTTAGTTGCTCCGTGGCATGCAGGATCTTCCCGGACCAGGGCTCGAACCCATGTCCTCTGCATTGGCAGGCGGGTTCTCAACCACTGCACCACCAGGGAAGCCCCCCTCCACTCTCTTCTTATTAACTACCTCCTTCTCCAGAGATTCCCTTCCTACACTTTCACAGGCCTCCTCAGATTCAGAGAGTGGAAACTCACCACTTCTTTTTTTTTTTCAGTTAGACATTGGTTTATTTATTTTATAGTAGAACATACCTTTTCCGCCTCCTCTTTTGTTTCTAACTCAACAACATAGCTTAGAGATCTTTCCATATTAGTGTATGAAGAAGAGCTTCCTCCTTCTATTTAAAGTCTTTGTGGATGAATTCTAATTCATTTAACAATCTTCTGTTGGTAACATGTTGATTGTTGATAACATGATAACATGTTGAACTCATTTTAGATACTCAGTATTGTGTAGGTGCTGGGGATACATTGATGAGGACAAAAAATAAAAGAGCATATTTCCTCTCCTCATGGAACTTGAATTCAATGAGATAGACATTAATAAAAGACCTACTCAAATAAATGTAGAATCATAACACTGATAAGTGCTGAGAAGAATCTAATAGCGGGAATTTATATAGTCAGGGAGTAAAAGATAGCTTTTCCAAAAAAGTGGTAATTGAACTGATATCTAAAGAAAGAACTCACCACTTCTGTTTCTTTACACCATGCCATTAAGAGGATTAATGAATGGAAGTTGCTAGCATTTCTCCTTTCTCTGTCCCTCCTCCACATGAGGAGTTTCTGACTTGGGCCTCTCCTATAGCTTCCTCCCACAAGCTCTGAGGATGTGGCACGTGATTGCAGCAGGTGGGAGATGTAAGGGAGGATTTTGAAGAGGTATTGTTGGGACATTTTTAGGTTCAAAAATTATGTCTGATGACCTGGACTTTGTTCTTGTAACAAAGATAAAGCTTAAGGAAAATACTTAAGGACTGAACTATACATGGGTTATAGCCTCAAAATATTAAATCAATTCTTCCTATACCTAGACAGCTAACATTTTCATTTACCCATTCTTTTGCCTTCCTAAACTGGACCTAGAAAAGACTTGAACATGAGAACCTAAGAAGGCACTTTTTAATGCTCTGCACATTTTCCCGTTGAAGGCTACATATGTTCCTCAGAGACAGGGGTGGAAATGAGGGGGAAACTGAGGCTGTTGGAAGCAACAGAAGGTGGAGGTAGAAAGGGATACTGGCTCTTTGCAGTTATCCCTGCAAGGGTGTGAACGGACACCCATAGGCCTAGGAGACCTAGGCCTAAACCTTTTGAGGAGGCTTATACTGGCAGGAGAGCCTGATTTCCTGACATCTCTGTATGTCTGGCTTGAATTTAAAAAAGTAAAACTCCTCACCTGCTCATTTGTTCTTTCCTCAGCAAGTGAGACCCGAGTCGTTGGCAGCCAAATGCATCCTCCTCAGGTGGCCTCCAGCCTCACAGTTAGTCTTGACTTTGATTGCTGGGCAAAGAACAGCAAAGAAAAACCCTGGGCCTAGGTAGAAATCTCTTTTGTTTTTTCAAGTCATTTGTCATGTTTATAGCTATATGGATAGAACCCTTGGAATATCTGCCTCGTAATTCCAGTAGAGAACCCAAATGTGGCACATTGGTGTGTGTGTGTATCAGAATCTTTACAAATATCAATTGGGTTTAATTTAGAACATTCATTTGGAAGCCTTTTAAAAATACTGCCAGTCATTTAGGGTTAGGAATTACAGCCAAGCATGAGAAGAAAAGTAGATTATTTATTTAATTGTATAATTATTGGGCGTCTACTCTACAGTAGGAGCAATAGTAGAAGCAGTTTTTCAGGAGGGAACTTCAAGGAGTCTCCATGTAGGAGGGCCTCTGATCCTCTGATTGAAAGTATTACCATGTTTGACCTACACACATACGGGTGGCTGAGTGAAAAATGGAAGGTGATATCCCAGAATGACAAGAGGGCATACACAGGACTAGGATTGGAGATAGTTCAATACAGCTACCAGAGTATTCCGTTTTTTTCATTTATCATATGTGTTTTCAACAAGCAATTATTCAGCACCTGTTAAAGGCCAGGTACTGTGCTAAGTATTGAAGATAAGAGAAGAATTAAATATGGTGCCTGCAGAGGGCACACACAGCCTAGAAACAACAAGTAAACAAATGTTACCAAACGACAAGATAAGCTACATCTACCATGGAATCACGGATAGGAGAAAGAAGGAGAGAACACTACCTTGGAAGACCCAGTGTAAACGGTGGACAGGTCCAGATGGCTTCCCAAAGATAGCAGCCCCTGAATTAAAACTTGAAGAATGAGTAGCACTACTTCAGGGGCTGTCCAAGGGTGGGAGTGGTGGAGGTAGAGGGTATTCCATGTGAAAGAAACAGCAAGTACCAAGGTGCAATTTTATCAGCCTGACATGTTATTCAACAAGGAACATCACACACATATTTGCATATACTTTATTTTCAAGTAAAAATAGGGACTCGTATTTCTCCAGTACCACGTCTTCCACATTGTTAAGACTCTCACCATCTCCCTATTAGGAAAAACAAGCAAATACTCAAATAAAATAGTGACTAGATTAATTAGGGCAAAGATAATTAAAAACTGAAGATCCAAAACTGTCTTGTAAACTAATTTCTCCCATTCCTGAAAGGGCTTATTTGAAAGCTAAAGGATATGTTTTGGTTGCCTGTGTTTTTATTAAAGACACAAGAAAAGGGACTTTTTTCCCAAGTAAAAACAGGGTTTAAATTTACAATTTACTTCATCATCATCAAGCATCATGCCTGTGCATCTGGTGCCCCTGGGCTGCTGCAGCCCAGATGTCTCCCCATAGGAATGGAGGTGCCTTGAGGGAGCTACGAGTCCTGCCCAAGATCTTGTAAAATAGAAGGTGGCAAGTCACCTGTCTGTAGGAGGAAACTCTGAGCCCTTTATCCGCCATGGAATACAAATTTCCACAGTTAGAGCCTCTCAGTAACGTGCACTACGTTCTATAAAGAAGCAAATGCGAATTGAAAGAACACATTAAGAAATTAATGTCCATGAACACATTAGCATGGATTTTCAAAACTCTGTTTAAGATTCAACAGCCATTTGTTTGGCTACCTGCTGTGTAACAGCCTTCCAAGTCGGTGTGGTTATCCTCATCTTACAGAGAAGGAGACTGAGTTTCTGAGAAGCTGAGCTGTCCTAGTTTAAACAGCTACTAAATAGCAGCGCTTGGAGTTGAACCCAGAGTTTATGACGAGTCAAATGCTCTTTCCCCTATATTCAGTTCTCACCTTTAAACTCAGAAAGCAGGATCCTAAGGAATGGAATTCAAGATTAAATCATTTTTATAAGACGAGGAGTGATAAGGACATTTTTAATCCATGAGATACCACCAGGGTGGGCTGACCCAGGTGAGCTGCTGCAGGGCTGGGCATGGGCCACTTGTAGGAGAGCTATGAAGGGCTGGAGAGCCATAGCAGAACCTGCCTGTCCAGGTGGTAAGTGGGAATGGGCTGGGAAGGAGTGGAGCCCAGGTATTTCACCCCATGAGGGGTTCAGCTCCAGGTGAGAGGTGCTGGTCCAGCAGGGACGTAACTGAGCCTGATCCAGTCTCACTGGCACTTTGCTGCCTGTGCTTTTCATTCAAAGCTCTTGATTCCCTAGCAGGGGCAGAAATGTTCACTCTGCAGGCACTCTGTTGGATACCATTTCAACAAAAACAAGAAAGCATTATGCAAGGAAAACATTTTCCCCTGAGTTTCTCCTCAAATATGTGTGTATATGTGGGAGAGAGAAATATGTGAGAAGAACAGAAAAATGTAAGTAAACAGTGCAAATCAAACCAGTAGGCGAGCCTGCACATCCCAAGATGGCAAGGAGCAAAAAGGAGTTATTTCAGCTTTATATTGTTCTCTCTGAATGTTTCTTTTTTGTTCTTAATGTTCTCAAGTCAGAGACTTGTAAACTTGCCAATTCCTAAGAAATGGCTCAGCTGGACTGCGCTATCTTTTGTTTCCTTCTTCTTAGCTTCAGTCCTTCTCTTCTCCCCTGTTTAACTCCCCATAACCTATTTGATGTTCAACTTCTGTGGCTTGAACTTTCCATCACCATCTGGATCCTTCAGTCATCACTGAACATGATTAGCTGCTTAATTCTTACCCCTTGAGAATGTTACATCCACACTGTGACATGTGGACCTAGTAACCCGCCACTGTTTATTCAAGTAATCATTTTTCTGTCTTCATCTGCAAGTGGATAAGGCCACCTTGCCATAGAAAACGTGTTCTTTCTGAACTTGTCTGCATCCTTAATACTAGGGATATAGCTTTCTAAAATGGAGAAACGTGTTGATGACTAAAAAGACTTGACTGGAAGCAAAATTCTCTTTAAAAATACGGGGTGCATCTCAGTTCAGACTAATATAGCAGAATTCACAGACACAAATGCAGAGGGGGATGCAGCAGGGGATGTAAAGATTGAAGCCAGCTAGATGTAAGAGTAGCTCAGACTGTGGTCAGGTAGGGAAGCAGGCAGCCACCGCTCAGTTCCAATGGGTTGCTTCCACGAGGGAAACATGGTCCAACGTTGCTAGATCTTCTTATTTTCCAAGAGAAGCTCATAGTCTGAATTTTTATGTGTGATCTTTTACTGTTAGCCACTAATCCTAACAATTTTCAAGGCATTCCACTGCCTCTCAGCAGCCAGATTACAGTCTCTGTGGTAGGTGAGGAATGAAATAGAGGTGCCATGCTGAGATAGTGCCACTCACTGGAAAATGCCTATCATGTGTGTAGTTTGGGACCTTGCTCCTTAAGTGTGGTCCATTGATCAGCAGTATTCCTATCACCTGTATTCAAATAGGAATGCATTAGAATTCAGAATCTCAGGCCCCACCTGAGACCTACTGAATCAGAATCTGCATTTTAACTAGGTCCCTAAGTGATCGATCTGTGCATTACAGATTAAGAAGCATTGATATCTGTATAAGGTGATGGTTAGTGTAAAGACAACTTTGATGTTCTGGAAAGGGGCTCTACCATGTTCACCCACCATGGGAGGCACCGGAAGAGGCTTATTAAGCTCAGGGAGCTACAGCCGGTAAAGCAGCTGAAGGCTGTGGTTCCTTTGCAGTCCTCTCTCCCTCATCCTCTTGCTCGTCCTCCTTTGCCCCATTCCGGGTCTCACCCGTTGTGGTTGGAGGAAGCATGGCTGTTGCTCCCCATAGATCTCCCAGACATCCGAGCCAACAGCAAAAGAGCCACATAAAGGGCTTTAGCAACCTCCTCCACTTCCACTCTGTAATTATCTCTCCTTTTTCTCCCTCTGCCTGCTGCACATTGCCTCACGTACCATCTCTCCCTTGGTCATCATCTTGCTTGGTTTTGTTTGTTTGATTTTGTTTTGTTTCGCTTCGCCTCAGCCTTTGTCCATCACCCTTTGAGCTGACAACCGCATGCTGGACTGATTTCCTAACCTCGACCTTGTGCTCTCTGATGATGCTTCTTCTGAGTGTACTTTCTCCTCTCACAGCCACATAACAGGAGAAACTTGCCAGAGTTCAGCATAGGCTCTGGGGCTAACCGTGGCCACTCTTCGCTACTTGGCAGGAGTCTGGAATGAGACACTTTAATTAATCTCTTATTTTTTTTTTTTTTTTTGCGGTACGCGGGCCTCTCAATGTTGTGGCCTCTCCCTGTTGTGGCCTCTCCCGTTATGGAGCACAGGCTCCGGACGCGCAGGCTCAGCGGCCATGGCTTACGGGCCCAGCCGCTCCGCGGCATGTGGGATCTTCCCGGACCGGGGCACGAACCCATGTCCCCTGCATCGGCAGGCAGACCCCCAACCACTGCGCCACCAGGGAAGCCCTAATCTCTTCTTTGATATGAACTGATAATTAACAAGCAATGCTTAATAAGAAATTAAGTATGTGGGTTTTTTGTTTTCTGAAAAATATTGATATTTGGGTCTTGAAGGAAAAACACCATTTCTCTTTTGAAAATAACTCAAAGCAACACCTATGTCACCTCCAGCCAAGCTGCCATGTGGTGGCTTTGTGTGCAGTAACAGAAAATGACTTACTCTTTGGGGTATAAACCTCACATTTTGAAAATGCATTTAACTGAAGATATTCTCTTTGACAATCTCCTTGTGAAAAGGAGTTACAAACAATTTTTTGATGTCATAAAAAATTTTTTGATGTCATACCTTCCCCAGATTTTCTATGACAATTAGAGAACAGTCAATGCTGCCCTCACTTCTTGGCCTTGTAGTGTGGAAGTTTTTGGTTTGTGATGGCTCTGGTCTGACTGGGGCTCTTTCATTCCTGGCTTGGCCTTCCTTTCCACCTATCCCTCTTCCGCACTCTCACCAACCTTCTTATTTGATAAATAATTATTGAGCACCTATGTGTAAGTGTCCTAGGGATTTGGAGATGGCTAATACAGGATGGTCCTTACCCTCATTCTAGCAGGAAAGACAGGTATTAGACAGTCTATTATACAATTAATCATTTAATTCTATGATGAGTGCTATGAAGAAGAGAAGGCATGACAAAAGCTTCTATTAGGCAGATCAGACTCTTGCAGGATGGTCCAGAATAGTTTCATTGAAAGAGTGATGTTTGAGGACTATTTAAAAGATGTGGGCGGGGCAAAGAAAAGACATAAGGGGTAGTCTGTTTTCCTAGGGCTGGTGATAGTGGGGCACAATTATCTGAGGGGGGAAGTGATGGAGAGGTATTAGAATCTGAAGAGATCTGTGTGGACAGGACAAACTGAATTTAGGTGTGACCTTTATTGAAGGACAAAGAGCACATATAGACCCTGAAGGGAGAGAACTGAAAGCATAAAGAATAAATACCCCAACCTTATGCTTGTCTGCCACTCTGATCTCCTGCCAGTGTCCCTTCACCCCTTTGACCTGTTGGTCAAATCGAACCAAAATCCAGAGAATAGGAGAGCTCACTGATAGAGCTCATACACGTCAGCCTCCTGGAGCACAGAGCAGGGTGGAAAGCATGGAGAATGGACCTGGAAAGGAATAGCCACCACAAGTATTCTGGCATTTAATCTAAGAGCAATGGGAAGTCACGAAAAGGCTTTGAACATGGAGCTATATGGTCAGATGTGTGTTTTACAATGATTCTGACTACACATTGGTGGGAAGTGAAGGGATACAGGGAGACAGTTTCAGCAAGCATAGAGATATCTGGAGGAGATGTGGCCTAGGCTAGACAGAGGTATTTGAAACCAACTCAAGAGGCAAAAGAGCAGTTTAGTGATAGATTGCCTACAGGGAGGGGCATGGGGAGGAGGTGGAGATACGTCTAAGATGACCTCCAGTCTTCTGGGTAGGAGTTGCTGCCTTTGCTGAAGAAAAAAGAAGAAAAAAGTCACTGGAATAACCCCAGGGTTCTGGAGAAGATCCTATGTTCAGACTCAAAGCTAGTGAGTTTGAGGTGCCTACAGGTCCTCCTAGAAGCCAGAACAGGAGCCTGGGTATTAGATAAGGTAGAGAGGCTGCTAGACATTCTGTTCAGTGTCATCTGGGAAATAAAAATGAGTTGTTCCCCAGTCTTGGGGAATTCAATGAGTTTTGTGAATGTCTCCTCCCATCTCCTGGGAAGGTTGAAGTATTTGACACAGGCAAGGATAACTTCATCTGTTTGCATTCTATTCCAAAATAAGCATTTGTGAAGGAGCTACTGTCAAGTTAGGAAAAGAGTGCTGGTTAATAAAATCAGTTCCTGGTGCCAGACTTTAGGTCCTGTCAAATCTGTCTTTATTTTTACTTTGATAACTGACTGAATGCTGGAAAGTATTGTCAATTACAAAGTTTCCCATCTTCCTCTCTTGGTCTTTGCTTTTATTTTATTCTTCAGATTTTTATAAAATCATGAAATTTTAGAGTTTGAAATCACCTTAAAATTTATTTAGCTCCACCCCCTAAATTCACTCCCTCAAGTACACCTGTATCCTTTTCATATAATAAGCCAGCATCCTTTTTGTAGAATACTTAAGGGATGCTTAAATTCCTACAGGGAAGGAAACTCATTGCTTCCCACCAGAGTGGATTCCTACCACACTGTGGACAGTTCTTCAATAGGCTGATCTGACTCTTTGTAATGTCCTGGTTGTCTGGAGGAACATGGATTAAATTCTCTTTCTCCCTTCCAATGACCATCCTCCAATTCTAAACTCTGGGTACCATGTTGCTTCTTGGCCTTCTCTCAGGTGGCAAACCCAGCTCTACATCTCCTGCCCATCTAACATGTCTCTAACCCCTCAGTATCTTAAGAGCCATTTTCCAATGGGGTATTTTGAATAAGAAAATATTTTAGCTGAGATCAGACCAATTTTGAATACAGTGGAATTAGTATGTCTCAAGGTCTGCACAAATATACTTTCATCGATACAGATATCTTTCCCCTCCACTACTTCTTTTGCCATAGATCTGTCTTCTCTTATCATCTTCTCTTGTCACGTCACTAGCTTTGGGAATTTTGTGATATTTGTTTGAATATTTTCATTATGTGGGTGAATAAACCTATTAAGCTATTCGTGACCTCCTGGCAAGCTTCTCTTCACCATCTTCTGTGTGGCTACTTGCCTGCTTTCTTCAGGGGCGCCCAAAATTGGATGCGGTGGGGTCAGGGGAGGTGGTCTCTCAGTTGTGTGCTGTGCTGACAACACTAGATCCGGTTGAAGAATCATTTAAAGGAGTAATCTCTTTGCCAATGAGGTCTTGGCAAATGTCTATAATGAAATTAGATGAAAATGTATGTTTCTATGTTGAAAACAACCTATTAACGGCTTCTCTTGATAACTCCAAATCTGAGCCTTTCTCAATTTGCTGATTCTTTGAGGGAGGTGGTCTCATAGGCTAAATGGCCTTTTGTGTTTCTCAACAAAAGTAAGAGCTGGAATAACTAAACAAGCCCTTGGGTCATTCAGTAGTGGTTCTCTGGTAATAATATTGTACAAAAGGAGGACTACTATTATACCCATTTTATGGACAAGGAAACTGAGGAAAGGATGAGATAGACAAGTTGCCTAAAGTCAAAGAGCTAGAAAGCAGCAGAGGCATCTACCATAACAGACTTTAACAATCCGTTTACTTCTCTACATACCTGAGTAGACTCCTCATTATCTTTTTTTTCCATTTTATGCCTAGCACCTAGCAGGGTTCTGGGTATATAGTAGGCACTCAATTAAAAATGTACTGTATGGCTTAATAAATAAACTTGATTCTTACCTCTCCCTCTGAGCCTCATTTTCTATAAAGAAGAAAGCATTTACTCCTTCTATTGATATGTTGAGTTTTTAAAGATGAAATTATGCTTGATAATAGCAGGTGCTTTGTTCTTCAGAGGTATAGAGTTGTTAAGAAATTAAATCATTAACTATTGGCCCATTTACTTGGGTGAGTCCTCTGCAGATGGTTCATACCACCATGTCTGTCTTACAGCTGAATTAAAAGCCCATTCAATTCAAATCACATGGGGACATGCCCAACTGTCTACATTTCAGTTCAGTGCCTAATAGTGTAAAGCAGTCTGTATGTCAGGTAGGATGGGGGTTAGTAGACAATAAGTAGGGGCATAGATGAAGAGTAGTTATATCAACTGTCTGGTGCTGTGTAGACCAGATAGGTGGGTAATTGTCAGAAATGTTCCTATAGGTTGGTCAGGCTGGCCCCAGGTAGATCTAGCCCTGGAGTCTGGTCATTTAATATTATGACAGGGACACTTGGGAGTAACAAGATTTAACAAATCAAATGGCCTTTTTTTGAAATGCTTGTGTTGCTGGGTTGATGGGGAACAGCAGTAGTGATCTCAAGGCTCAGGATCTATAGGGGAATACATAATTTCTTTATGGCACTAAGTATTCTATTGTTTTCTTGTTCCCTAAATCATTTGGGTGATTTTTTTTCTATATTTGATTAGTTGGTAAACTCTGTTATTAGTAGAGAAGCCCATGAGAACAATCTGTCTCGGGGCTCTGATAATTGATTTGAAATATTCCAAAAGAAATTCACTTTACAACTACAAAGGAATTTCAAGTAAGAAGTTATATTACATGCATCAGAAGCAAAACAGACCATTGGAAACTCTCCATTCTAGATCAAAAATTTTTCAAAAATATATTGACATGGTTGGAAAAGAAGAATCAGGGCAAGGAATTAATGTTTGATTTTCGTCACTCACAAGATGTATTGTTCATTCTATCTTGTCACCAATAATGATAATATATTTTAAAGCCATCAGTCAAACAGTGAATAGTGTAACATCCTACTTTGGGCTAAATATGTTTTAAACATCTACATTATTTATGAGCTTCCTACTTGCTGGAAAATTCATCTGATTGGGGAAAATCCTGAGAGTTGCATTTTCTGGTTATTTACATTCTGTTGCAACCAGCAGTTGGCTTTAGGGTTCCAAATGGTACAGCTGAAGAACATAAATATGCTTTAGGGAATATGAAAAGGGATGAGAAGTTTTCTGGGAATAATAGATTAGGCAAATTATATTCAAATCACAGGTTCTATTCCCTTTGCTGAGATCCTAGGCAGCAGAGCATCTGTGGTATCTGCCAGTTCTGGTAAAACCTCTTTAGGAGAAAACTGGCGTTCCAGTCCTGGCTCCCCTACCAGCCGAGTTCAGTGTGACTTTGACCAAGCCACTAACCTAGGTGAGTCATGGTTTTTATATTTTTAAATAGGGATTCTGAGTTGAATAATTTTTTAAGTTTTTTTTTTTTTTTTTTTTCCCAGATCTAAACAACTGGTTCCAAAGTGTTTCAGTTTCACATCTGAGGAAAAATGGTGGAGCAAATGCTGTGAGGTGGTAATAGGCTGCTAAGCTCCTTGGGACGGTTACCTTATCTGTGAAAGTAGGATAATGGAGCTTGACTTTATCCACCTCTCAGGAAGGGTGAGAGCAAGTGAGGCAACAGTCATGCATGTGTTTTTAAAGATGAAAAGTAGTGGCTAAGGGCCTAACTATACAGGGCAGCAGGCTCTTCTCTTGCTGCTTTAGCCGGGATGAATTTCATAGTTAGAGATATTTTGTACAGGCTCATTTGTTATTAATCAAAGATTATATGTATATATGTGTATACATATATGTGTGTGCGCATGTGTGCATTACAGATGCACCCACACGTACATACACGTATTTGTACTGCCAATCAGAGCTTCTGAGTTGATATAGTTCAGCCCAAAGCAAAGAAATGGTTTTTTTTATTTAACAGGCATAGTATTCCTTTAACAGACATGCAAATTTCTGCTAAGAGTAAAAAAAAAATTTTAAAAGAAAAGCTTGAAGATACGCTTTATCACTTTTGAAGACTCAGTAAAACTTTGCAGTGACCAGCCTCAGATGTGATGAGACCAAAGCAGTCACCCAGCTCTTTCCCTGTGTCAGTGAAGGGTGGGTCTCTGTACCTAGGACAGAAGTCTCCGGAGTTGTAAATCAAAGGCATAATGGAAGTCTGTTCAATTTTACATTTTACTGGGAGAGACATTCTTTCACTCCCTCTTCCCCACCTCTTTTTAAATTTTATTCTACAGAGAGCTCCAGATTGGAACTGAGAGGTAACAGTACCTTGAACCTTCATATGTTATTCAATAAGCCTCTTCACTCATCCACAAATCAGCAGGGAGACCAAGTCACCAGGCAGTGGGTAGTAAGTATTAGGTGCTTATCTGTATGTGAACCTGTATTAATTGCATCTCAGGCAAGCTCCATGTGTGAATTCAGAGTGCTGCCTAGGGTTTACCATTAGAGCCAGAATGTATACAAGTGTCTCAGTGATTTTGCTTAGTTAGCAGCATCCTCCTTTAGGGTCTCCTACTCAAAGTGTGCCATGGGACCAGCAGTATCAGCATCTGGGAGCTCATCAGAAAGGCAGAAGGCAGGCCACACTCTACTGGCTGATCCTTAGGTGACTGGTCTGGACACTAGAGACATGATGTGATGTAGAACACTTGTTCTAGATCTGGCTGCATAGTGGAACAGTGGAAGAACTTAAAAAAATACTAATGCCCATGTCCCACCTACAGAGATTCTGATATACTTGGTCTGGGATGTAGCCTGGGCATCATGATTTTCAAAGCTCCCTATGTGATTCTAATATGCACCAAAATTGGAGAACTGTTGAATTAGACTATGTAGTAATTCATAGTGGAAGAATCCATCACACTAAATTACCCAACTTTCATTGTCCACACCTCATGTGTTGCCACCCACTTGCTTTGGTGGCCCATGTTAACTTTTCCTTAGTGACCACCCCTTTACATGACTACAACTCGCGTCTGACCCCATTGGTCCTTCAAGAAATATGCACCTCCAGTGCTTTCTTCCCCCAGACCATAGTTCTCCTTTCCTCCCCTGAGCTATCCCTTTAGCTTTCTTACCAAACTTGTTATTTTTTACTTAGTAGTCCAGTTATTTACACACTTAGCTTGTCCCTTCTCTAGGAGCTATTAGCTCCTAGAGGGCAGAAGCCGTATCAGATTCATCTTTGTAACCTTTAGTATCTAGCAAGGTTGGGTAATGTGTGCATAATGGAGATGGGAACAGAGAGGGAAGAAGGCAGAACAGTCCAGATGTGCTGTCTTTCTTCAAATTAGTCAGGTAAGATAGGCACACAAAGAATGCATGAGTGGAATGTAGGATCTGGATGAAATAAAGAAGAGAGGTTTGTTAACCACATCAAAGGGTGGACAGTGGGGATACAAGTTGAAAGAGGAATGGCAGCAAGAGAGCAGTGATTATATCCAGTAAGTATTAGGCATGGTTTTCTGAAAGGAGAAGGCAGAGTGCCCAGGTTGTAGAGAGAGCTGAGATGACTCAGAGCACTGTAAGGGCCACGCATCCCTGGCTGCTGGCGTAGGCTGACAAACTGCAAGGGAGGTTGTCATTTAGGGTACCTGATGCTTTTAGTGAGTGTGACTGACTCCCACACTGCCTTCGTTGTTCCTCTCAGTCTTCTCAAAAGCAATCCTATTTCACCCCTGGATGAGCCAGCATACTCCCAGAAAGTGGATCTGAGTAGACACACAATTAGGATGCCTGGTCAAGTTCTCACCTGTGTCTAGTTCACCTTTCAGTAGATCTCAACATCTTACTGCATTTCAGCATTGTGACTTCTGCTCATTCCAAATTCATGCTTGGGATTTATACCACATTTCCTCCAAGAACTATGAAGCACTTAACAGGAGGGAAGCTTGTTTCCCTGCAGGCAACTATGTAGGTTGCTATAGGGCCTCTGGGGAGGTCCAAGAAAGTGACAAGTTGACAGGCAAGTGAGCAGTAGAGTATGTGGAAAAATGGACTCACTTAACTTTGTTCCAAGGATCCCAAGGTCGCAAAGCCTCAGACCCCAGCCATGGTTAAAAAACAGTGTATTTCATCACAACCTCCTCTCTGCACCCTTTCCATTCTTGAAAAGACATGGTGACCATGTTTTCTTCTAGGCCCATAGGAAGCCTGATATAGAACTGACTTAAAGGGAAAATCATGGAAGGCATGGTGCTTTCCAAACCCTCTTACAGCCAAATTTGATGCCGAAAAGCAAGGTCTTCAAGGCATTCCTAACACTTAAAAAGCTGGTCCCATTATGTATCATGCTAAAAACATTCTTTCAGAAACAAAGAATATGGTAATTGACTTTTAAAATTTGGGAAGCCAAGGCAAAGATATCTTAAATTTTCTACACAGTGTCCTATACTAAAAAGTAGAAAGGAACATACATTTAAATCTCATTTCTATCCTTAGCTGGATTTCCTTGTCTGTAATATAAGATTCCTGATGGCTGCCCAACTGGTGTGTGTGTGGTGTGTGTGTGTGTGTGTGTGTGTGTGTGTGTGTGTGAAGATTTAAAAAATATAGAAAATGCACTCACATGGGAGCTCTACAGAGTAGGAACTCAAATGTTCATATGTTCATTGCCTTCCTCCTTCCCCCATTTTTATTCCTAATACTTTTATTCCTTAAAATTTCAGGGCCAGAGAGCCACCTACCCAATGACAGTTCAGCACCTTGAAAAGAATTAAAGTTCCATGGGGTTGGCAGCCAAGAAGAAAGTAGGAGAGTAGAAGCCATGGGGGTACAGTTGTCTTGCTGATGGCTGTCGCAAACAAAGTTTTTGAGCGGTCAAATGTTCCGGCGTAGAATTTCCCAGCCCTGACACATGCATTTATGCCCCTGACAGTGAACCCTCCCCTCATCTCTCCTCTTCCTCCTACCCCCACCCCCTTCCCTAACCAGCCTCCTCTTTCCACTTAGGGACAGAAAAGTTGGATACAACCTTTCCCTTCCTCTAATCCTCTCTCCCTCTACCCCTTTCAGAGGAAAGAGGATTAAGGGCAGGCAGTCTGCACTCTTCCTAGTTGCTGGTACAAGATAATCTGATAGAGGAACTGGACAGGAGCTCACTTGTCACCATAACAAAGCTGAGTGGGGCTTCACCCGATCCCCTATTTTCTTTTAACATGCCCACAAGCCACCCAGTTGATTCCTTCATCCTCCTCTCCTCAGCTTTCACTAAAACAGAAGGAACAAAGTCTTGGGACTGGTGGGAAAACTAGAATGGGCCAAGGGGTCATCTAGTGTATGAAATCTTAGCACCTGACTCAGCTACAGCAGGACCCACAGGCTTCGTGGGCTTCTTGGGCCGAGCAGCCCACTCTGGGTGCTGAGATAAAGGCCATAAATAGAGTCACAGTTCAGTCAGGACAAGCCTTTCCCCGCCATCTCTGTAGTGGGTGGCAGATGGCATGTGGTTTCCTGGATTGCTAAAGGAGAGATTTCATTTTTTGGCCATTGTATTTTTATTGATCCAAGAAGAAACCACCTTCAGTAGGAACAGTTTTGCATTCTAGGGGAAGAAAATCAGTAGTTTGGGCATCTCACATATAGATACGATATTGCTGGCAGTCTCCTTCCTTGAGTGTATATTTCAGATTCATCAAATATGCCACCTTCCTCTCAAAGCCTTTCCTGAGTCCCCGAGAGAGCTGCTTCTCCTCTGCGAACTCAGTGCATTTGATCTGCAACTCACCTAGGACACGTAACACTTTCTATCACGTATTCTGCTTTTGTAGGTGACTTGTCTCTCCCTCCTGAGGATGGAAATCATGCCTGACTTATCTTTGCATTTCTCATAAGCCTTAGTAAAGGCTTTTATGATATTAAATACTATATATATAAATATATATATAGAGAGAGAATTTACTATCATATATATGTATGAGTTTATATATATATTAACATATGTGTGTGTGTGTATACACACACACACACACACAAACTGAAAAACAGTGACAAAAGAGGAGAATCATTTCTTTGATACCTAGGAGCAAATGATCCTACAGACCCTTTAAGGCCCATATCGTTTCCCCTAAAATCAGACTCACCATCTCATGCCACTACTCTTGACAAAGCAGAATTCTTATTTTGTATCTCCTGTTTGTGAGCACCCATGAGATGTGAGCTTCTTCACAGCTTCTTCCCCACATATTTAAGATCAACTCAAGTCTCACCCTAAACCCCCTTCTGGAGACAGACCTGATTTCCCTCATAGCCAGACCTCCCAAAAGGATGGGTATGTTGCCTGTCTCAATTTCCTCATTTTTTCCATGGGCTCTTCAACCCATTCTAATCTCGCTTTAGCTCCCACATTCCTAATGACATTAAATGAATGGGCTCGTTTGGCAATATTCAATCCTATGTATCATACCCTCCTTCTGGAAACACTCTTCTCTTGACTCTTGTGACACTCTACCAGATTTCCACTCATGTCTCTGTTGACCGATTCTTTGTATCCTCTTTTCCTCATCATCTCTACCTCATCTTCAAATGCTGGAGTTCCCAGGCATCAATCGTGGGCCCTCGTCCACTTTATGTTCTCTTCACATTTTCGTTCACACCCAACTCTGAATACCCAACAGGCTCACCAGCTTCTCAATCTCAACATTTCTCAAGTTGAACGTGTAATCTTTCCTATAAAATGAAGTCCCCCTTTATTGTTCCCAGCTAATAGAAGTGTGGACATGTGCAATCTGTACTTCTCTCCATAGGACTTAACCACAATACTGTTAAAATAATAAATTATAAATTAGCTAGTAAACATCTGGCTCCCCCAATAAAATATAAGCTCCCTGAGCGGAGGAATTATGTCTGTTGATAGTTATTTGTTGAATGAATGAGTTAATGAGCAAATTAATGAATGCATGAGTGAATGAATTTGGCTAGGAGACCTTCCCAATTCCATCCACCCCAACATTAATAAATTATGAGTTCTCTCATGGAAACAGAGAGCAGATAGGTGGCTGCCAGGGGCAGGGGGCAAGGGGGAGGTGGGAGAAGTGAGTGAAGATGGTCAAAGGGTGCAAACTTCCAGTTATAAGATGACTGGGGATGTAATGTATATCATGGTGACTATCGTTAATAATGCTATCTTGTATATTTGAAAGTTGCTAAGAGAGTAGGTCTTAAAAGTTCTCGCCACATACAAAAGTATGATAACTGTGGGGTGATGGATATGCTAACTAACCTTATTGTGGTAATTATTTTGCAATACATACATATATCAAATCATCATATTGTATAACTTAAACTGACACAATGTTATATGTGAATTGTATCTCAGTAAAGCTGTAAAGAAAAAGAATTTATGGGGCTTCCCTGGTGGTGCAGTGGTTGGGAGTCCACCTGCCGATGCAGGGGACGCGGGTTCGTGCCCCAGTCCGGGAGGATCCCGCATGCCGGGGAGCGGCTGGGCACATGAGCCATGGCCGCTGGGCCTGCGCGTCCAGAGCCTGTGCTCTGCGACGGGAGGGGCCGCAGCAGTGAGAGGCCCGCGTACCGCCAAAAATAAAAGAATTTATGACTTCTCTAGTGGGGTATTGCTCTTGAATGCATGCCCCAGAAAAAAAAAGAAACTGTGAGATTGAAACTATCCGTAAAATGTGAACAAATAAATAAAGATGCTTATCCAGAGGAAATGTTTGAGTATAGAAATCAGAAATTTAGGTGCAGATTATAATCTTTGTTTTGCTATCAGAGCCTGTTGGTGCTGGGCTTTCCCACTGCAGAGTGAGGTCCATGTAATGGTCTGTTTCACAAGCTTTCACAGGCAGGAATGTGGCTCTTCTGACAGTTAAGAGGCCTGGTCCACACAGCTGTTTCCAAACTGACAGCAATTCCCCTTGCGTATCTCTAGCAATTCAAAAAAACTGCTTTTTCCAGTAGATCTATTCATAGCTTGATCAAGACTATTTTTAAAAAAGAAGATGTATTCTTTTTAAAAAATACTGAGAGAGACTAAGATGGCATACTTAAAAATCATCCAAGCAATTGAGCCTTCTGGAACTTTTTGTTTTGAAACATTTTTGCAACATGCCTTTAGGTGTGGAACTTTAATAGTGTGAAACAAGCTCATGAAATTTAAAATCAGTACGTGTGTCACAAACACTCAATAAAGTGAGTATGTGGAGCATTGTGTAGGACATTTCTTCAAATTCTCTTTTACCCAATGCCTTCTATAAGTGACATGACTGCCATCCTGTGAAACTCTACTCTTTGAAGGCGGGTCATGGATTTGCACCTTTGTATCCTCTGTAGCATAAGCACTCTGCTTTTTAAAGAATAGCACTAAGTGGATATTTGTTGAAATCAATGTTATCAGCAATTTTGCTTTTTATATGGCAGTTCTGCTTCTGCCCATCCCTGTGACCTGGGCTGTCCCTAAGCACAGGCTGACCCCAGAAGGACATCTCACTTGGGTCCACCATCTTCACAGCATTGCGTGCACTGGAATTCACTGGCTCTCCTCTCCCCATCAGACCACATCTTTCCTGTATCCTGAGCCATCTGAAATAGTTTCTGTGAAGTGCTGATAGAACATACCACCCTGTGAGAATGTGGTGGTTGCTAATGGGTTCATTTATTTATCCTCCCAGTTAATACAGTTATAATTAGTTAGTTACAATAATGTAGCAACAATAACAATAGCTAGTTATTTAAAAAAAGTGCCTGTCACATAATAGATACACACTAATTATTGACATTATAATTATCAGTGACAATGACCATTGTTATTGGTAATAATAACAAAATGATCATACTGAGCTCATACTACACTGGGCTTTTTCTGTTTTTCTTGCTTTTTAAGGTATTATCTCAAGGAAGATATTGGAATTATAGTTATTTTGTGTCCAGGGGTTGACTTGGAGTAAACAAATCATTTACTTTCTTTTTTTAAAAAAACAAACTGTGTGTATAGGGGTATGTGTATATGTGTGTGCATGTGTGTGTGTGTGTGTACATGCACATGTGTTTCTCTTGATTTCAAAACAATTCCGAATCTCTATAGAATGGTGGTTGTGTATGCAGGTTTTGACATCCAACTGCCTGGGTTCAAATCCAGCTCTGTCATAAGCTAACTTCTGTGACCTAAGGCAACTTATTTACCCTCTCTGAATCCTGATTTTCACCTTTGTAAAAAGGAATAATTATAGTACCTAACTCAAGTATTATGAAGATTAAATGACATAATGAATGTCATGTCACATAATAGCACTCACTAATGTACATTGTTACTTTTTTATTATGACTGTTATTTAGAAAGAACTGAAAATGCAGAATAGGAAAAAAGAAAATAGTCACATGTCACTTTATAACCACTATTAACATCCCAGACTATATGCTTCTGACCTTTTTCTGTTTATATGTGTGCTTAAATATATTCAATTTTTATAAAATTAGAAATTATTATATATTACCACTTTATAATTTGCTTTATCAATTTACTTTTCTATGCCTAATATACACTCTTGTATATAGTATTAATAGTTTCATATTAGTTCGTTATATGTGTGTTCTGTAATTTATTCACTGGACATTTAGATTGCTTTGAATTTTTCACTCATGAATAGTAATAATCTGAAATAAACTAAATAACTTCTGGTGTGTATTCAGATTAATTTCTTGGCAAAAATTCATAGAAAATCATTTAATAAGCTACAGAATATAAAAAATTTAATACTTTAAAAATAAATTGTCAAATTGGCTTTTATAAAGACTTTAATTTTATTTTCATCAATAGTATATGAGGCTTCTAGTTTCCAAGTAATCTTCCCAAGCCTGGGTAATATATATGCATGCATATATTTTTTTTATCTTACCCAATCTTACCCTGGCTTCTGTAGGGCAATATGGGGCAAGTCATTTTAATTCTGAGGCTCAGATTCCTAACTTGTAAAATTAACTAATGGGTATAGAATTCAGAAATATAGTCATAGGTCATAAAGTTGATACTGATTCCAGAGCCTATCCATGCCCCATATTGGAAGTGTAGCTCAAATGAGGAAGAACTGTGGTGAAGTCAGGTTAACACCAAGTGAGGCTGAAGGGATGACTCTCGGAGAGCATTTCCCTGGTAATGTTGTGACTGTCCAGAAAGTCTCAGTGTTCATCAGACAGAGGGTGATGCGGATAACATATATAATTAAAATCTATGATTATATTTATTGCCATCTGCCTTGCTGTAAACGACATGCTCCATAAGGACAGGGATCTTTGTCTTGTTCACTGATGTATTCTAAACACCTAGCACAGAGCCTGACAATAGTAGGGGTTCAGTAATAAATATCTATTGAATAAACAAGCTGAATGACTCTACTCTTAACCTGTCCAGAGGCTGCATACCCTGGTAACCAGCAGAATGCCCTCCCCAAGATAAGTGTAGGTGAGCTGCCATGATTGAGGCCTCTTCCCAGAAACAATTGCTGTGTTGCATGACACAGGCTTTCTCAGATATGTTAACACTTGCAGCCTAGTTAAGCTTCAGCCTCCCCTGCTAGAATCCACACACTTCACAGCAATATTGGGTCCCTGCTCGAACCCATGTGGTTGTCTTAATAGTTCAGCTCATGGGTAGTATTATCTCCAAGTTCTTGGGGATATTCCGTTGCTGCACCTTTGTCCTATATAGAACAACCACCTTATGGACTAGTTAAGAGTATACTGTATGAGATAACATATAATGTACAATATGGAACTGTTCATGTAGGCAATATGATGTAGGAATTAAAAACCTGGGATCTGGAGTCAAATTTCTCAGTTCAAGTCTGGGTTCCACAATTTAATAGCTGTGTCACCTTGAGCAAGTTACTTGATCACACAGTGTTCAGTTTTCTCATCTGTAAAATGCAAATAGTACCTACCTTGTAGGATCAATATGTGGATGAAATGAGTTAAAACATGTGAAGAAATAGATATAGAAAGTGAATATTACCTATTTTGATAATTACTATTAGCAGTCATAATCTCATTGAGACTTTACTATGTGTCAAAACCCAAATTTATATTACCTCAGATAATCCTTAAAACAGCTCTGTAGACTAACCATAATTCTTTTCCCTACCTCAGAAGGTTTTAGTAATGCCCTAAAATCACATAACTAGTAAGTGGTAGAAACTGGATTTAAATGCAAGTGTGTCTGAAATATTCTCTCATAGAGAAATTTTTCATAAGAGAATTTGAAATATCCACATTCTCATTGTCATTAAAATTTCAAATATCTGATTTCTAGTCTTTTTAGTCATGCTCACAACCCTAGAACATTTTTCAAGAAACTAATTTAAATACGTGTGAATATCTAAGCAACAGTCTATCGGTCTGAGAGTCAGTGGTTTCTAAGGACTCTTACAGTCACTTTCAGTGATTCTACCGTGGTCCAGTTCACCAATTTTTGTGTTTCCTCCACTAGGATTTAGAAAAATCAGTTAATTAAATACAATTTAAAAGCTATAGGGTGGCAAATGATGACCAAAACAGATAATTTGCATTCCATGGGTTTGGTAAACATAATCTCATGAAAAGAATGGCTTTCTTTGCAAGATCAAAATGTAACCATTTCAAGATTCATTTTCAACTATGTGTTGAAGTTACAGGCGCTCTAAACCTAACAGTGTTTTCTCTACCTGGTGTGGAAGTGTCCTGACACCACCAGTAGTAGAGACTCATCTATTGTAAAGTAACTGGTTGACTGAGTGCCCTGTGAGTGGCCAGTATCCTTCTCATCACAGTGACAGACTTGAAACTTGAACCCTTTGCAGACACCCTAGCAGACAAAACAGTAAAACTGAAAAGCAATCCATTTACAGATGTCAACCCAGCCACTATATTTGTGGGTATGATTTGCTATGCCATATTTCACAGATAATTTTTTATATCCTTGAGATTTGTTTTCACTGAAGTACACTATAAAATGTTCTTTTACCTTTTGCCAGGTGAATAAACTGTGATATTTGGTACAGTGTAGTGAGGACTAGCATGGCTACAAATAGGCAGAATAGTGGTAATTTGTGCCTCATGCTTATTCAGGAAGCCCATTAGAATGTCAGCTATGTTGATGTTTGAAGATCATATTTTTCTCTTCAACAGGTTAATTATGTATGGCTTTGTGAAGGCCATGGTATATGCTGACCAGCTGAAAAATGGAGACTTTCATTTCACTGACTGTTTGTTTTTTGGTTCACTGATGTCTGCTACAGATCCAGGTAATTGCCCAAATGATATGTTGCCTTCTTTCTAAGACTCAAACATTTAAATTGAATTTTTCTCTGATGACCATCACCCGAGTCTACATAATATTCCTTATTCCTTTTCACTTGCAGTTGACATATCTGTTAGTGATTACAAAAAAAAAGAAAAGAAACAGGTGAATATTCTAACACCTCTCAAAAAATAGTTCTGAAATCAATTTCAGTAATGGGAAAGACTCTTTAAAATTCATTACTGTTTATTTCTGTAGAATATGTAGCCATTTTGAGCTGTGGTCCTTAATTTCTCTCTATTTAACTTTCTTCTTTCAAAAATGCTCTATTGGGGCTTCCCTGGTGGTGCAGTGGTTGAGAGTCCGCCTGCCAATGCAGGAGACACGGGTTCGTGCCCAGGTCCGGGAAGATCCCACATGCCACAGAGCGGCTGGGTCCGTGAGCCATGGCTGCTGAGCCTGCGCGTCCGGAGCCTGGTGCTCCGCAGCGGGAGAGGCCACAACAGTGAGAGGCCTGCGTACCGCAAAAAAAAAAAAAAAAAAAAAAAAAAAAGCTCTATTGAATTAAATGGTAAAAAATAATTTTTAAAATTGTTTACTATGTAACATTTTAAACATATTAAACATAGGGAGAATAATAAAAAGAATTGTCATATACCCTTAAAATTAGCAAATTATGATGATTATCAAATATGGCCAATGTTTTTATGTATACCCTTCTACACTCCTTCTCACTATGACTGAATTATGTTAAAGCAAATCCTAGACAGCATATCATTTTATTTGTAAATGTTTTGAAAAATGACCATTGTCATAATGAAACCTAAAAATATTAATAACCTTTTTTAATATTATCAGAGAGCTAGGCTCTGTTCAAATAGCCCCAATTGTCTTTTTGTCATTGTCATTATTAGTTTGTGTAGTAGTTTGTACAAATTAGGACCCAAATAAGGGCTACACATTACAATTGGTGGATATGACTATTGAGTTTCTTTTCATCTATATGTTCCCCTTCCATCTTCTATTTTTCTTGTCACTTATTTGTTGGAAAAAAAGGCAAATTGTCTCATGGTTGAATTAAATATGGTTGCTTAAAATGTTCCTCTAGCTTCTGTATTTCTTGTAAACTGATGGTTAAATCTAGAGGTTTAATCAGATCAGCGTTCATCTTTTTTGGCAAGATTACTTGCTTGGGGCTTCCCTGGTGGCGCAGTGGTTGACAGTCCGCCTGCCGATGCAAGGGACGCGGGTTCGTGCCCCGGTCCGGGAAGATCCCACATGCCGCGGAGCGGCTGGGCCCGTGAGCCACGGCCGCTGAGCCTGCGCGTCCGGAGCCAGTGCTCCGCAACGGGAGAGGCCACAACAGTGAGAGGCCCGTGTACCGCAAAAAAAAAAAAAAAAAAAAAAAAAAAAGAGATTACTTGCTTGCTATGAATCTCTATAGCATCACATCAGGAAGCACATACTGTTTAGTGACTCACCTGTCAGCCTGATCCATCACACTACTGAATTGCTACTCCGGCAAAGACCACCAGAACACACCTGTAGTTGAACAAGATGTGTTTATTACATGTTGTAATGAAGAGAATGCTCACCAGAGGAACCATGGGACATCTCAGAGAGTGTTAGAAAGGACTTGTTATAGGACTTGGGCTTATGCTTGGTGATTTTAGGGAAGGCTTAAGGAATTGGGTCTTTGCTCTGGATTAGATGCTGTCAGAAAGCATGAGTGATTGAGCATTTTAGTAAGTCTTATCCGGCAGGAGGAAAGACTGAATAGAGACTAAGGCTACAATTTGTAAAGAAGCCGGGCCACTTATAATAGCCAAGATAGGGATGTTGTGGTTTGGACAGTGTTCATTTTTTGTGTTTAGATGTGATTACACAGTAGGCTTGTTTTTGTCTTGATCCATCATGGTCACAGAGTAAACCTGTCTGATGTTTTCTGTGAAATTGTTTACATTCAACAAGAGAACAACAAAGCCCAGCTGATAGTACCAGGCCAGCTCCCGGATACTAGGGGCTGCTCTTCTCTTTCTTAGAATGGCCCTCTGACCAGCAGTATTGGCACCATGTGGTAGCTTGTTTTAAATGCAGAATCTCAGGCTCAACTCCAGAACTACTGAATCAGGTTCTAGAATTGAATATCCTCAAGTGGTTTATATGCACAGTAAAGTTTGAGAAGCTCTTAATGTTAGACTTCCCCATTTTAGCTAATGGCTTTAGTACCTGTTGATGGTTATGCTTAGTCTAGAATTTGTTAGGGCTTACAAACTAGTGGTATGCTAATTCTGTCCTGCATTTTGCATGTATTAGCTGGTACTCTCCTGAAAGAAGCAGTTTTCCAGATCAACTTTTTGAGTACCCTGTGATAATTATTTGAACAAAAAATCAGGATAAATTATTTATTCTTTTTGTTTACTTACTAATGTTCTAATTTTCAAAATAATGAGTTGTTTATCATCTCCCACATATGATCAGGGAGGTGGTTTGGGGCTTTTTTAAAGTATCATATCAACACATGGATTTAAACATAGTTGATATGTTTCAATCTACTATTGTAATTATACTTTTTGAACAAAATATTCCATCTTTGACAACTGGGAGCCTCTTCAAGTTTCTCCTATATCCTTTTGGCACAAACCCAATAGTCTCTCGTAGATTTCTTGTTTTGGAGCAGGACTAGATGTTCCAACCTTCTTTTGTATGTTTCCTGTACCCTGACTTAGAACCAGACATTTCTCTAAGAAGACTTGGTTCTTTCTAAGCGGGAAATTTATTTAGAGAACAAAATGTGGACACTGGGTGTTTTCATTACTATTGTATTGGTCATTGTTTCTACATATTTTTATTTGTTTTGAAGGAGAAATAATATCACAAATTCATATTAATCTTGTTACTTCCAATTTAGGATTATAGAAATTTTACTTAACTGCCTTGAATTTATTTTGCATTTAAATTTTTCTTCTGCCTACTTTTCTTCTTTCTATTACATTAATATAATTTCTTACTTCCTTTAAATGTATATTTTCAAATTTACAGTGCACATATTATTACTAAAAATATGATTATTGAAAACTGCTTAGATTACATTGTGGTTCTTTTTAACCTTTGTGTATATGCCACTAGGATGAACAGTTAAAAATTACTCTGTTTTAAGAGCTCTTGAAATAATCCTCTGTGTGGGTAAGCCACAAGTCAATTATACAATAATGTTCATTTGTTTCATTTTGCTTTTAATTGTTGTTTTAAACTTAGATTAAATATCTACAGAATTCCAAAATGAAAACCATAGGACAAAAGAAGAGAAATCTAACTTCTAGACCTGTCCTCTCTATCCTAATTTTTCAACCATTTTGGTTGGTTTTTAGTTTACGCTTCTATTTTTATTTTTTTAACATCTTTATTAGAGTAAAATTGCTTTACAATGTTGTGTTAGTTTCTGCTGTATAACAAAGTTAATCAGCTATACGTATACATATATCCCCATACCCCTTCCCTCTTGCGTCTGACTCCCACCCTCCCTATCCCACCCCTCTAGGTGGTCACAAAGCACCAAGCTGACCGCCCTGTGCTATGCGGCTGCTTCCCACTAGCTATCTATTTTACATTTGGTAGTGTATATATGTCCATGCCACTCTCTCACCTCACCCCAGCTTATCCTTCCTCTCCCCATGTCCTCAAGTCCATTCTCTACGTCTGCATCTTTATTCCTGTTCTGCCCCTAGGTTCATCAGAACCATTTTTTTTTTTTAGATTCCATATATATGTGTTAGCATACGGTATTTGTTTTTCTCTTTCTGATTTACTTCACTCTGTATGACAGACTCTAGGTCCATCCACCTCACTACAAATAACTCAATTTCGCTTCTTTGTATGGCTGAGTAATATTCTATTGTATATATGTGCCACATCTTCTTTATCCATTCACCTGTCGATAGACACTTAGGTTGCTTCAACATCCTGGCTATTGTAAATAGTGCTGCCGTGAACATTGTGGTACATGTCTCTTTTTGAATTATGGTTTTCTCAGGGTATATGCCTAGCAGTGGGATTGCTGGGTCATATGGTAGTTCTATTTTTAATTTTTTTTTTTTTTTTTTTTGCGGGGGTTCGCGGGCCTCTCACTGTTGTGGCCTCTCCCGTTGCGGAGCACAGGCTCTGGACGCGCAGGCTCAGCAGCCATGGCTCACGGGCCCAGCCGCTCCGCGGCATGTGGGATCTTCCTAGACCAGGGCACGAACCCGTGTCCCCTGCATCGGCAGGCGGACTCTCAACCACTGCGCCACCAGGGAAGCCCTATTTTTAATTTTTTAAGGAACCTCCATACTCTTCTCCATAGTAGCTGTATCAATTGACATTCCCACCAATAGTGCAAAAGGGTTCCCTTTTCTCCACACCCTCTCCAGTATTTATTGTTTGTAGATTTTTTGATGATGGCCATTCTGACTGGTGTGAGGTGATACCTCGTTGTAGTTTTGATTTTCATTTCTCTAATGATTGGTGATGTTGAGCATCTTTTCATGTGTTTATTGGAAACCTGTATATCTTCTTTGGAGAAAAATCTATTTAGGTCTTCTGCCCATTTTAGATTGGGTTGTTTGTTTTTTTGTTATTGAGCTGCATGAGCTGCTTGTATATTTTGGAGATTAATCCTTTGTCAGTTGCTTTGTTTGCAAATATTTTCTCCCATTCTGAGGGTTGTCTTTTTGTCTTGTTTATGGTTTCCTTTGCTGTGCAAAAGCTTTGAAGTTTCATTAGGTCCCATTGGTTTATTTTTGTTTTTATTTCCATTTCTCTAGGAGGTGGGTCAAAAAGGATCCTGCTGTGATTTATGTCGTAGAGTGTTCTGCCTATGTTTTCCTCTAAGAGTTTGATAGTGTCTGGCCTTACATTTGGTATGCTTCTATTTTTAACTCTAAGCAAACAAACATGAACACGCTCGACTATATACTACAGCACACATGGTTCATCACCTTGCTCTTCTTTAATTAACAGTATTTTGAAGAGTAATCCATAGCAACATATTAAGAGTTTTCTCATTTTCTTTTGTAGCTGCAGAGTATTCCATAGTTTATTCAACCAGTTGCCTGTTAATGGACATTTGGGTTTTTTGTCTTTTGCAATTATGAATGATGTTACAGTTAATAACTTTAAAATTAATAGCTTTCCACATTTTGCTCCTGTTTCTTTGGGATAGATTTGTAGAAACGGGTTAAAAGGTATTTGTAATTTCCTAGATGCCAATTTCCTCCCCATAAAGTTTGTACCATTTCGCCTTCACACCAGCAATGTATGACAGTATCTGTTCTGTACAGCCTTGCCAATGCAGAATTCTGTTACAGTTTTGGGTTTTTGCCCATACAATAAGTGAGGATTTGTATCTCTCTGTGGCTTGACTTAATATTTCTCTTAATATGAGTAATATATGTTTAGGGAACATATGCATTTTTTTTCTGAAAAGCAGATGTTTATAAGATGCCCTTTTCCAGTAGGGTTGTTGATCTTTTATTTTTCATGCTTCTGAAGTCCTTAATATACTAGGGATGTTAACCCTTTGTCTGTAATATAAGTTACAAATATATTTTGCACATTTTTGTCTGTCTTATTTTGCTTATGGGATGGGGGAGGAAAAAGCAGTTTTTAATGTATGATGTTGACCTGCTCTCTGGAAGAGGATGAAATGAAAGTATGTCTCAGATTTAGAACCTGTGGTGTCGATTAGAAGATCAGAGTCCCAGAGTGGTGTACAGGGAGAGACTGTTCCATCTCCAGGCCTAGAGAAGACCTGGCCGCTAAATCATTGCTGGAACATTTCATGCTACCATCCCCCAAACCCAGGGAAATGCAGAAGTCCCTTGGCATCCACGGAAATGGGGCCTCAAGTAAATTATTTTCAATCCATCAGTGATTTCTAGTTAGTTCAGGTTGTTCTCTTCTGCCATATATGGATACTTTGCTTTTCATGGTCAGGTCCCATTTTAGGTCACCTGTGCACAAATCTGCATTTTGAAAAGCACTGCATCCATTGTTTCTTGGTCCCCATGCTAATGGCCAAGTTGTTGCATTTTATGGAGTGATTCAGCCAGCTCCAAGTGTGTGGTGTTCAAGCTTTGCTCCTTCTGTGACTAGTGATATTCCTGAGGTTATGTTTACATGACACAGGAAAACTGACTGAAATAGAAAAAAAATAATCTAGCTCAGTAAGATGGTTATTTATCTACATTGTATCAAACAACTGAGCTGACTGAATTTTTTGAAATGCAGAATTGACTCACAGCCATAACGAGAATCCTGGGAACCAAGTCCACTTTCCAAGTCTGGCACAGACCAGCTGTACAACTTTGGGCACCACTTAGCCTCTCTAGATTTTATGGGTTACTGAAAGTGGAAGATATGTGATCTCATCTTTTCCAACCCCTTCATTTTACAGATGAAGAAACTGACTCTTCATCTGTAAAATGAAAAGCTTCGACTAGAGGCCTTTCCAGCTCTAACATTTGGTGCTTATTTCTGTGAGACTGTTTTTTGTTTTTTTGTTTTTAATTTTATTTTTAAACAAGTTTTTGTTTCAAAGTAGTTAAAAGTGAACCCAAAGCCCTCCACCCAGACATTTGGGGGTTCTTACACCAACTCAGCAAATGTTAGAGAAGGTCTCACATAGCAGAGACCCACACGTGAACAGGAATACTTAAGCACCCTTTTCTTCTGGGAGCTAATTGTTATATTAAAACACACTGAACCTACTCTCTGCTAAATTGGTGCTATTTAAGATCTTCAACAACCTTTAAACACCTAGTTAATCTTACCCTACAATTATTCATTTATTGCCTAAGTTATTGTGACTCACTAATTTATGAAAGAGAACCTGTGCTCTCCAGGTCTGATTTTTCATGGCCTTCTTTAAATTAATTCTCTCCCATTTAGCCTTAGCTAAATCTCAGCGAGGTATTATTAACTATTCATATTTTTCTTTTACAGTTACATATTTAGACTTAAATCTAATTCTTCCTGCACGTTTCAGACTCTCTTCAGCCAGTTTTCAGTTTACCTCCAGTTAGGGTGATTTAGATATTATTTGATTGATTTAGTTTCCTCCTTTCCTCACTGATGAAGATCTTGCTGCTGATGTAAACGTCATCAGCATCCCTTAACAGAAAGAGTGGATAACTAAAGGCAGAGCCCCCAAAGAGACCATGTATGATAAACTGCAGGGTATGGGAAGAGAGAAGTACTTGCAGGGCTTGATCGATAAACACACATCTTCAGGTGTGTTTAGACAAGGAAAAATAGGAGAATGGGGGAGGGGAGAGAAACAATCAACGAAATGGTAATAGAGTAAGAGACCCAACGACTGGAAATAGATGCTATAGTTAATATCCCTCTTTTTACAAATGGCCAAAGCCCATTAGGAGTCTCTCCGACTTCATACTATCCTCCTGTCTCTTTCATCACTGACTTGGGTCCCAGTTTGGTATATTTAGATTATCCAAGATAACGATTTTTATTATTAAGACTGAAATATCCCTTTATATGGAGTGAGTGACATAGAGAGGTCCTTAAGGTATGTAAAGATACTTGGGAATCCCACTATACCCATGTGCTATTCCTTAAACACACCAGTCTTTTTTTTATTATTATTATTCAAGTATAGTCAATTTACAATATTAGTTTCAGGTGTACACCATCGTGATTCAATATTTTAATATACTCCATTTAAAGTTATTACAAAATAATAGTTATAGTTCCCTGTGCTGTACAATATATCCTTGTTTCTTATTTATTTTATACATATTAGTTTGTATCTCTTAATACCATACCCCTATCTTGCCCCTCCCCCTTTTCTCCCTACTGGTAAACACTAGCTTGTTCTCTATATCTGAGTCTGTTTCTGTTTTTTTATATACGTTCATCTGTTTTATTTTATAGAGTCCACATATAAGTGATAACATGGTGTATTTGTCTTTCTCTGTCTGACATTTCACTAAGCATGATACCCTCTAGGTCCATCCACATTGTTGCAAATGGCAGAATTTTATTCTTTTTTTATGGCCAAGCAATATTCCATTGTGTATATATACCACATCTTTATCCATTTGTATGTTGATGGACACTTAGGTTGCTTCCATATCTTGGCTATTGTAAATAATGCTGCTATGAACATCGGCGTACATGTATCTTTCGGAATTAGCGTTTTCATTTTCTTTGGATATGTACCCAGCAGTGGGATTGCTGGATCATGTGATGGTTCTATTTTTAGTTTTGGGGGGATCCTCCGTACTGTTTTCCATAGTGGCTGCAACAATTTACAATCCCACCGGCAGTGTACTAGAGTTCGCTTTTCACCACATCCTTGCCAACATTTGTTATTTGTAGAATTTTTGATGATAGTCATTTTGACAGGTGTGAGGTGATATCTTATTGTGGTTTTGACTTGCACTTCTCTGGTGATTAGCAACATTGAGCATTTTTTCATGTGCCTATCGGCCACCTGTACATCTTCTTTGAAAAAATGTCTATTCAGGTCTTCTGCCCATTTTTTAATTGGTTGATTGTTTTTAGATGCTCAGTTGTATGAATTGTTTATACATTTTGGATATTAACCCCTTATTAGCCATATCATTTGCAAATATTTTCTCCCATTCAGTAGGTTGTCTGTTCATTTTGTCAATGTTTACCTTTGCTGTACAAAAGCTTTTAAGTTTAATTAGGTCCCATTTTTTTATTTTTGCTTTTATTTGTTTTGCCTTAGAAGACAGATACAAAAAAATATTGCTAAGAATTATGTCAAAGAGTGTTCTGCCTATATTCTTTTCTAGAAGTTTCCTGCTTTCCAGTCTTATATGTAGTTCTTTAATTCATTTTGAGTTTATTTTTGTATATGGTGTGAGGAAATGTTTAATCTCATTGCTTTATATGCAGCTGTTCAGTTTTCCCAGAACCACTTACTGAAGAGACTGTCTTTTCTCCACTGTATACTCTTGCCTCCTTTGTCATAGATTGATTGACCATAAGTGTATGGGTTTATTTCTGGAATCTCTATTCTGTTCCATTGATCTATGTTTCTGTTTTTGTGCCAGTACCATGCTGTTTTGATTACTGTCGTTTTGTATAGTCTGAAAGCTGGAGTGTGATACCTCCAGCTTTGCTCTTTTTTCTCAAGATTGCTTTGGCAATTCTGGGTCTTTGTGGTTCCATATAAACTTTAGGATTATTTGTTCTAGTTCTGTGAAAAATGTCATGGGTATTTTAATAGGGATTGCATTACATCTGTAGATTGCTTTAAGTAGTATGGATATTTTAACAATATTAATTCTTCTAATCCTCTAAGAACATGAGATATCTTTCCATTTACTTGTGTCATTTTCAGATTCCTTCATCAGTGTTTTAAAGTTTTCAGAGTATGGGTTTTTCACCTCCTTGGTTTAATTTATTCCTAGGTATTTTATTCTTTTTGATGTGATTTTAAACAGGAGTGTTTTCTTGCTTTCTCTTTCTGATAGTTCATTATTAGTGTATGGAAAAGCAACAGATTTCTGTATATTAATCTTGTATCCTACAACTTTACTGAATTCATGTATTAGTTCTAATAATACATGAAGACTGTTTGGAGACTTTAGGATTTTCTGTATAGAGTATCATGTCATCTGCAAATAGTGACAGTTTTATTTCTTCCCTTCCAATTTGGATGCCTTTTATTTATTTTTCTTGTCTGGTTGCTGTGGCTAGGACTTCCAATACTGTGTTAAATAGAAGTGGTGAGGGTAGGCATCCTAGTCTTATTCCTGATTTTAAAGGAAAGGCTTTAAGCTTTTCACCACTGAGTATGATGTTAGCTGGAACACACCAGTCTTGCTGCTGCCTCCAGGCATTTGCATTTGTTGTTTCTCCATCCTCACCTTCTTCAGGTCTTTTCTCAAATGTCACCTCAATCAGACCTTCCCTAACTATCCTATCAAAAATCACACCCTTCTTCCCCCCAACACAGTTCGCCCCAAATCACTGTGCTTCCCATCCTTTTTCCTTGACTTACATTCTTGTACAGCACTAATCACTATTGATCTACTATTTATTTTATTTCCTTATTGTTCCTTAGTTCTTTGTCCCTCTGAAAGAGGAGCTTTTTTTTTCTATTTTTTCTGGGTTTTTTTCCTATCTTTTCACTCTTATATTTCTCGTATCTAAAACAGTAGGTTTTCAATAAATGCTTGTTAAATTAATGAATTAATAAATTTGTGGAAGAAACTGCTAGAGCAAAGTGTGGAGCTTGAAAGGGTATCTATTCTCAAATGTGAAATGTGAAGCAGCTGAATATCCCAGCTCACCCTTGGAGATAAGGAGTCTCATGGCCCCAGGAGGGACAGTGACTCAAGATGAAGGTGGAACTCCTTGCACATAGCTGAACTTCCAGCACAAGCTGAGTGCAAATATTAGTTTCTGTCCTCCAAAAAAAAAGATATATTCAGCTAAAACAAAAATAAATGTGTCTTTCTTTTTGTTCAACCATGCAGCCAATATTTCTTTCCCCCTTTTCATCGGTGATCAGTAGCTTAACACTTTCCAGAGAGCACCAAGCCATAGACTGTAGACTTGCAGAAGCAGTTATAACAGTGTGGGGTTTTTTTTCAGGTTGAAAGATGTCCAAAATAGGAGGTTCCTTTAGGAAAAGGAAGAACTCAGCACAATACATTAAATATTAATCACCCAGAAGATGACAGAAACTCATCCTGGTATTTACAGGACTGACATTTCTTCCAAGGTCTCAAGGAAGCCATTCATTCAGGAAAATGCACAGTGGGCTGTGCATTTTCTCACTTCATCAATTTCCCTGTTTCCTATTTGGATTAAAATGTTTTCATTTTATGTGATGCAGCTACTTTGAGACTCAAATACAGCTGTGCTATTTTGAGCTCCAGAAGTATTAGTCCAGTATTTAAAACTAGAAAATAATTCTTACTGTGTAGACTTGTCCTGTTTTGTCTCAAGAAAATTAATCCAGGTTGTCCTGTCTTAGGCAACCTCAAATAGGGCTTACTTGAGCATTGCTCTGTCCAATGTGATGGCTATGAGCCACACGTAGCTATTGAAGTGTAGCTAGTCAAAACTGATGGGCTGTATGTATCAAATACACCCTAGATTTCAAAGACATAATGTGAAAAAAAGTAAAATATCTCACTGATAATTTTTATACTGACTACATTTTGAAATAATAATATTAATTGAATATTGAGTTAAATAATATATACACTACCAAACGTAAAATAGATAGCTAGTGGGAAGCAGCCGCATAGCACAGGGAGATCAGCTCCGTGCTTTGTGACCACCTAGAGGGGTGGGATAGGAAGGGTGGGAGGGAGGGAGATGCAAGAGGGAAGAGGTATGCAGACATATGTATATGTATACCTGATTCACTTCGTTATAAAGCAGAAACTAACACACCATTGTAAAGCAATTATACTCCAATAAAGATGTTAAAAAAATAAAATAAAATAAAAATAAAGAAGAGGGCTTCCCTGGTGGCGCAGTGGTTGAGAGTCCGCCTGCCGATGCAGGGGACACGGGTTCGTGCCCCGGTCTGGGAAGATCCCACATGCCGCGGAGCGGCTGGGCCCGTGAGCTATGGCCACTGAGCCTGCGCGTCTGGAGCCTGTGCTCCGCAACGGGAGAGGCCGCAACAGTGAGAGGCCCGCGTAGCTAAAAAAAACAAAAAACAAAAAAACAAAAAATCTGTACATTTATATTTGCAGATTATAGATAAGGAAATTCTTCTTAACAAGGAATGGAAACCTGGAATCTACAAATAAAGAATAGACATACTTGACTATATAAAATTGTTTTAAAACAATTTTTAAATTGTTAGGGAAAAAACATTTAAATATAGAGAACAGAGTATTATTTTCTCTAATATACAAAGACACTTAAAAAGGACAATCTGGCAATAAATAACAGAAAAATGGACAAAGACAATAAAGAGACAATTCATAGAAGTGCAAATCCTCTTGGGCCTCAAATGTGAAAAGTTATTCAAACTCATCAGAGACCATAGAAATGTAAAATAAAGTAACAGCATATCATTTTACCCCTAGCAGTTTGGCAACAACTGTTAACACCAAGTAACAGTCATTGCTGTCAGGGAGGCAGGGAAAAGTGGACTCTTACACATTTCTAGTGGAAATTTAAATCATCAACAGACTTTTGGAAATCAATTTTGCAACAGCTATTAGAATTTAAAATACATAGCCCCTTCTCCCAGCCATCTGACTCCTGGGAAGTTATCCCACACAAGTAGAAAGACTGGTTCTTAAGGATATATGGGCAGGGATGTTTATTGCAACATCTTTTTAAGTGGAGGGGAAAAGAAAAAAGAAGCAAAGTGAATCCTATCCATAAGGGAATTGTTGGATAGGTTGCAGGACATCTACACGATGTCATGTAGCCATTAAAAAAGAAAATCAGTGCTCTTCCAGCTGACTTGAAGGCTTTCCTGGAGGCACTGTTGACTATGTAAAGCAAAATGCAGAACAGTATATATATGATTCAAATTTTTTAAAAACAACAATCATTCCCATGTATTTATGTATATTTGTGTATATAAATGTATTTATATACATAATGTACATACATAAATACATGGGAATGCCTGTATTTGTATTTACATATACATATATATGTATAAAGCAGGACTCATGGGGTATAACTGTAGAAACTGCTTTTTTTCTCCCATTGCTCTTTTAAAAGTATTCTTTTAAAAGACTACTCCTTTCCCACGTGGATGAAAACTTTTGGTCTTTAAGTTGCAATCAGAGTCTCAATTCAGCAATGAATATGTCCAGTATCATGTAATATTGCATGTTTTCAATTTAATTTAAGACTTTGCCCCATATCTCCCAGCCCGTTGAAGGCAGGTTGGTTGGGGTCTTCTTTCTCACATGCCTCATCTACCCCTTGCTAGATGCAGTTCCTGACTCCTACAAGACGGAGGCAGAGATGAAGTAAGGAAATTTTTTATTTGATTAACAGTAAGCCACCATTAGAGCAGCTGGACAGCCACATCCCATTAGATTTCTCAGGCGAGAGTCAACCAATATTCCACTGTGTTCCCCAACTCCAGGGGTCACATCTTAAGCTGTCTGACGGTCTAGGCAAAGATCCTTTTCATAGGCTTGAGATGAGGGAGTGTGAGATTCACAATTCACAAGTAGCGGAACACCATTCACAAATCTTAACTTGCTAGGCTAGAGTCTAGAGACCCTTTCACATTCTTAAGGTAGGTGAGAGGTTTAAAGGAATCATGTAACTGGGTTTTGGATAAGTACTTTAAAATTGTGCATCTCACTATGGAAAATGTTATTTTTTTCTTTTCTCCTCAGTTTAAACTTCTGATTTAATCTGTTACAAATGTGTGTGTATGTGATTAATATAAAGAGAATTTTCGTATGAAGAGACATTGGTGGGACATGTACTTATTGTAAAGTTAGGTTACTTTGGAAGGAAAAGAAGAGATGGGGAAGAGGGAGACATGTCAAAAAGGAAAAGAAAAAAAAAGACTATTAAAACAAAGCAAACAAAAAGTATATAAATATAATGTGACATTTACATATTTATGCATTTATATGGAAGCACATCTATGTATGCAAAAAGAAAACTTCAAAATTTCATAGAAATGGGAAAATTGATGCATTTTTTAATGTCATGTTATTAAACCACTATAAAGTGTAATTAGAACATCTTAAAAGAAAATCTTCAAACTCGATATGATATTATGCATACTATGGAGTAAAAAAAAAAATTCAGCGACTTTGCATATTACATGTAAGTCACACATCTTGACTTGATCTGGCAGCTGAAGTGTGCTAAGGATCCCAAGTGCTTGATGAAGCCCTGGACCCTGGGTGTTGGCTTTCATAAGGAGACTACTGGCTCATGTTAATTGAATTTACAATATTCACTCTGGCATTATCCTGTCTGGAGCCCAAATTAAATGCATGGATAATTCATCTATTGAAATTAGAAGCCAAGAGGAATATAGATACAAAGCCTAAGTCTCTGCTTTGCTAATACTGAGCCCAACCATCTTCTTGACAAGTGTTGTAGCACCATGTTATTTTTGTAACTGGGCATTGGGAGATCTAAGGTCTAGTTCAGTTCCTGCTACTAACTCACAGGGCAAATTCGGGTGGCCACTTAACCTTTCTAGGCTTAGTTTCCTCATATATTCCTAGAGGAATTAGATGATTGCTGAGGTCACTCACTTCCTGTTCTCCATTAGTGATTCTCCAACTTGAGCGTATGTAAATCTCATTTGGAGAGTTTGTTAAAGTGCAGATTACTGGGCTCTGCTTCCAGAGATTCTGATTCAGTAAGTCCAGGTGGAGTCCAGTACTTCAATTCTGACAAATGTCCAACTGACGCTAATGATGCTAGTCCAGAAAGAAGCCTGATGAATCTAAGAACTGATGAGTGAAATATTTGCAATCCTGAGTAAACATGGTGAATCATAGAGAGTGAAGTAGGCTCAGTACTGATGTTTTTAGGTTGAGGTAAATATCGGTTTACGCACTTATAAGATATGTATGTAATTTCAAGGGTGGCAAAAATGAACTTTTTAGGATAATTGTAGTAAAGATAAATTCTCACCACCATATGTGTTCCCTCCTCAGGGAATGTGAACTATAAATGTCCTAGTTCCCAGGAGATTGCAGAAGTATAGAAAACCTCGGAGACTTCCACCTCTGGGAGGTGGTGACCTCCCTCCTGAGACACACCTGACTGTCTCCTGGCAGGGCAGCATCCATTGCCCAGCTTTCCCAGCATGTGCTACCTAAAATCACAGCTAGGTGTCACTCTAATTCTGGGACTAGCTGGTCTCAAGTGGAAAGCTAGAGTGAGCCAGGGCACTGGGGAATACATTACCAACGCCTATGTTTGTGGGTTAAAGCATTTAAGAGATCGCCTAGGAAATTCTCCACATAAAAGGATCACAGTTAGGGATGGATCATAAACTTTCAATCCCAAGAGGAATTGCCACTAAAAATAAAATAGGTGTGTGATGGTGTAGGAGAGTTACCTAAAAATGAGGTCAGGACGGGGCCTTCCAGTGGCCAAGTTATCCTGGATATTGAAAGTATATGTTCATTAAGGCAAGATTAGTGTCATGGGTGAATGGATAGCCACATTTTAGTGATTTAACTTCTCTGAACTTCATTTTCCATGTCCTTAAAATAGATACTGTAAAAACAAAACATCAAGTACCTTCAATTTCTTCACAGAATTCTTGTGAGATCAAAAGAAATGTTGTTATTTGTAAATTGCTAGGTATTATTTTTAAACAAATTTTTACTCACAATGAGTTGTTCTAAATCACTTTATTGACTTTTTAGATGACACTGCCAAAACATTTGTTTATAATTGAACGTGAAATTGCCAAGTATCCACTCTTTTCTTCAGTAACCATGAGGAAACAGTTGTTGTCTCATGATATTTCATTACTTCCCCATCCGCTTTCAAGGTAAATCCCAAATGTAAAAGGATTAAAGAGAAACAACAATTAAATTGTATATATCTTTGTGTGGATTATCTACTTTTTGTAGCATCCAGCGTACATTATTTATTTATTTATTTTTATTGAAGTAGAGTTGATTTACCGTGTTGTGGTAATTACTGCTGTACAGCAAAGGGATTCAGTTATACATATATATACATTCTTTTTTGATACTGCTTTCCATTATGGTTTATCACAGGATATTGAGTATAGTTCTCTGTGCTATACAGTAGGACCTTGTTTTTCATCCATTCTATAAGTAAAAGCTTACATCTGCTAACCCCAGCCTCCCACTCCATCCCTCCCCCAAACCTCTCCTCCTTGGCAACCACCAGTCTGTTCTCTCTGTTTGTGATTCTGTTTCTGTTTCATAGATAGGTTCATTTGTGTCGTATTTTAGACTCCACATATAAGTGATATCATATGGTATTTGTCTTTCTCTTTCTGACATACTTCACTTAGTATAATAATCTCTAGTTCCATCCATGTTGCTGCAAATGGCATTATTTTGTTCTTTTTTTATGGCTGAGTAGTATTCCATTGTATATATGTACCACATCTTCTTTATCCATTCATCTGTTGAAGGATATTTAGGTTGTTTCCATGTCTTGGCTACTGTGAATAGTGCTGCTATGAACATAGGGGTGCAAGTATCTTTTTGAATTATGGTTTTGTCTGGATATATACCCAGGATTGGGATTGCTGGATCATATGGTAATTCTATTTTTAGTTTTCTGAGGAATCTCTTGTTTTCCACAGTGGCTGCACCAACTTACGTTCCCACCAACAGTGTAGGAGGGTTCCCTTTTCTTCACACCCTCTCCAGCATTTATAGTTTGTAGACTTTTTGGTGATGGTGATTCTGACTGGTATGAAGTGGTACCTCATTGTAGTTTGGATTTGCATTTCTCTAATAATTAGTGATGCTGAGCATCCTTTCATGTGCTTATTGGTCATCCGTGTTTCTTCTTAGGAGAAATGTCTGTTTAGGTTTTCTGCCCATTTTGGGATTGGATTTTTTGTTTTTTTGTTGTTGAGTTGTATGAGCTATTTGTATATTTTGGAAATTAAGCCCTTGTCGGTCCCATCATTTGCAAATATTTTCTCCCATTCTGTAGATTGTCTTTTCATTTTGTGGATGGTTTCCCCGTGTACGTTATTTGAATATTTAAAATTCAGAGTAGTTTCCCTGTGCTTCCAGATGCTGCTCCTGGAGTCATATCAGGCATTGCAAAATGTAGTAGAAAGGCTTGAATACCAGCCTCTGTTTTGGATTATATAGATCATGGAATAATTAAGAATGAGTGCTCTAGCCTTTTATCCCCTCCTCACCCCATTCTAATACTACCACAAATTATAAAGCCAAATTCAGATCTGTGTTTGGGTTGGTACTTCACTGCTCTTTCAAACGAGTTCCACTTCTCTAATTAAAGGCTCCTTTTCTTCATAATTTGACTGCCAGTCCACACCTTGAGTCACTGACTGTAGCTTATCCCACGTAATGTGTGTCTACAATCACCACTGACCAAAGCCACCCTCTGAGTACATGGGCACAAAATGTGACTTCTCATCCTACAGGGTGCCCAAGGGTAGGGTTTTACCTGTAACAAATTCTCCAGCTTGGCAAAATGATTATTATTGTCTCCTCAGCATAATCAGATGGAAGCACTGGACAAATGAATAGCATTGAGTTTTCATCTTTTCTATTATTAACACTTTGAGGAAATAAGAGTCTTCAAAAATGAAAGGTGGTTTTATATACCATACTTGCAAGTCACTATTTTCATTTAACATTTAAGTTGTAAGGGGAAAAATGCCACCTTTATCCTTTAAAGTTTGCTGCAGTGTAACTATTCCAGAGGCACATGAACTATCTTACCTTTGATCGTGTTGATAATCCGAAGAAGACCCTTTCTATTTGGGGTTACTATGGTTACGGCTGCACGGGTGATGTGTGAGCTACACTGCTGTTTTGATAAAAATAGGTATTAACTACCAATCATAGTGCTTCTCATTTCACAGTAGTTCTTGCAGAAGAACAGCATATTTTTTTGACAAAGGAGGAAAAGAAAGAAAAAAAGCCTTTCCAAAGCACGAAGGAACATCTGCATAAATAATGGTGATTGGTCATGTGTATAAAAATATTTTTAATTAAATTCTTTTTAATTAAACAAGGCATTTTGCTGAATCCTTCTCTGTTATTTGCACCAAGCTTAGCCTTGAGGAAGACGGCTGATTAATAGACCCAAGAATCTATAATTAAAAGCAGAACTGTTATTTTTGGAGAAAAGCCTCTCCGGTAAGGGTGACTTAATCGGGCTGTCTCTCATATTTTTTCATTTGTCATTGAACTCTCTGGTTAGAATTTTGATTTTTTTAAATTAATTTATTAATTAATTTTTGGCTGCTTTGGGTCTTCATTGCTGTGCGTGGGCTTTAGTTGCAGCGAGCAAGGGCTACTCTTCGTTGCGGTGCGTGGGCTTCTCATTGCAGTGGCTTCTCTTGTGCAGCATGGGCTCTAGGTGCAAGGCTTCAGTAGTTGTGCCACGCAGGCTCAATAGCTGTGGGCGCAGGCTCAGTAGTTGTGGCTCGCAGGCTCTAGAGCACAGGCTCAATAGTTGTGGCACACAGGCTTAGTTGCTCCGCAGCATGTGGGATCCTCCTGGACCAGGGCTCGAACCCGTGTCCCCTGAATTTGCAGGGGGATTCTTAACCACTGCACCACCAGGGAAGCCCTGATTTTTTTTTTTTTTTAATATTGGAGGAATGATTATTAACATTGTCGGGCTTCCCTGGTGGCGCAGTGGTTGAGAGTCCGCCTGCCGATGCAGGGGACACGGGTTCGTGCCCTGGTCTGGGAAGATCCAACATGCCGCGGAGCGGCTGGGCCCGTGAGCCATGGCCAATGAGCCTGCGCGTCCAGAGCCTGTGCTCCGCAACGGGAGAGGCCACAACAGTGAGAGGCCCGCGTACCGCAAAAAAAGCTATAATACAAACAAAAGAAATGAATGAAGACCACAATTAAATATTGAAAAACAATAGTGAAGAGCGTGTGTGATCAAAGGGACCTAGAAAAACAGAACTAAACAATGAAAAGTCTTCTGATTATGACAATGTTTGCTCAGCGGCCATGGCTCACAGGCCCAGCCGCTCCTCAGCATGTGGGATCTTCCCGAACTGGGGCACGAACCCGTGTCCCCTGCGTCAGCAGGTGGACTCTCAACCACTGCGCTACCAGGGAAGCCCTATAGCTTCTTTTTTTACAGTCATATATATTGTTCTTTTTCTTCTTTGGTCCTCTCTGCCTCTGCATTTCAGAGTTTCAGAATACACCAAGTTTGTGGTTTCTCAGCACTGGTGTTAGCAGCATTCTACACAGAAATTCAAGAGAAAACTGAATAACTTTCTATCTGCAGACAAAAAAAATAAGATGTAATTTACAAAGCAGTCTCTTCAGCACCAGGACTGGCTTTGAGAACAAAGACAACATTCATTTAATATCTCTTAAGCAGCATAGGAAGAGATTGAGATGGTTTTATTCCCATATTCAAAAAAAAAAAAAAAAAAAGCTCACCTACAGCATAAGGTTATGTCCCTAAATCATTTGCCTAGTTATCTGTAGAGAAACTTGGGTGACTCTACTTCTATTGTGTAATATTTGGTAGAGAAGTACTGTATTAGTATTGCTGTGGAAGAAGGCAAGCAGTGAGGGATCATTCGGGGTCTTTTCATATGTTTTCATTGAATTCTAGGTAGAAAAAAATTAAACCTCCGAGGAAGTCAGAGGATATTAGACCAGCGTACTTCCCATAGAAGGTAGCAGGCTTCTAGAGACTGCAGACAGACCAGCCATTTTTACGAGGCAATCTGTGCTTCAAACCTGTACACAGTGTCATTTAATAGTATTCGGTTGCATTTTTGTGTGTCTGTCCAATTCCATGTTAAACACACTGGGATAGCATCAGTTTAAAAGTCTCTACATAAACCCAGGTCTATAAAACACCATCATATAAACCCAGATTCTTTTCTTGAGCTAACTTACCCAGAAATAAAAAGAACAGGTTGAATTTATATTATGTATCTCTTTCAGTGAACTGAAATAGCTTCCACTCGCAGTATTTCAATTACTTTCATGTAGTTTTCTTGGGTAGAGAGGATCCATTTCTTAGATGAAATAATTGAGGCACAGAAAAATGTTGGGTTTTTCTTAAGATTTTATAGTAAGTCCATGAAAGATTGACACAAAAGCCAGGACTTCTATTTTCTTAGATGATTAGACTATGTTTTCTGTAAGACATTAACATCTGTATGATCAAAGTGTATTATTGACTTCAGCTAACGTGCAGCCAGCTCTAAAATCAGTAATGTCCTTATTCTAACCATCAAAGAGTCTATTAAGTCAAAATTTAGAACCCAAAGCCACCAATTGGTAGCAAACGAAAACCTCCATCTGAATTTTTCTACCTGGAGAGTATACCATTTAGTGATAACAACAATTAACTAAGTGTGTACACATATATCATATAATTTGATCATCACCACAGCCAGTCAATTATCTCCATTTTAAGAAACTTAAGATTATAAATACTTAAGTGGTTTATTTAAGTCTGCAAGGGTCATAAGTGGCAGAGATGGGAGACAAAGTGTATCCAACATTCTTTGTCCTACACCACTGTTATTTCTCAAAATATTATAGAACAGTGATGTGCCCATTAGGCTTAGCACAAAATGAAACCTAATAGTCAAGTTCTCACTTTATTGTTGATTTCATTTAACAAACATTTATTCGGCACCTGCTATGCACTAGGTATTAAAGGAGTGACTGAGGGAGGGAGTGAGAAGCAAAATACTGATCCTGCCCTCAGGAAACTCCAGTCTAAAGGGGGATATAAATATGACAACTGGCAGTAGGTTTAAAAGATGAGACAGAGGTAGTCAGGCAGCTTTGTGAGCTCGGAGGAAGGGCCCCATGAACTCTTGTATCACTCTGGTGAGAAGAGGGTCCTGGGAAGGCATAGGACCTCCTTCAAGACAGTATTTTGCTTGATTGAAGAAGACAACATGTCAGTTGGAGGAACCACAAACCATGTTTCTCTCCTATAAGAGATGGCCGTATGAGTAGGTTTTTAAAAAAAATCCCCATTCAGGCCACAGATGGCATGACCTGCTCAATACTAGCAAGATCTTCCTAGGCTCAGACTCCCTTTGGGGGTGTCCTGGCTTGATAATTCTGGGGGCCAGGGTCAAATCGAGAGCACACACTCTTGCTATTATAACAGCTCTCTCCTCACTTATGCAGAAGAGTCAAGCTCATGATCATTTGTCTTTGACACTATTATGCACCTGTTGCTCTGCAACCCCTGATCTCAGTTCCCACCCAGGCTCCATCGGCATAATTAGGAAAATATGCACTCTCCACACCCAGAGTCTACAGTTTGGAGTTTAGGTCTGAGAGCCATAGAATTTTAGTTTTGGAAGGACCTTAAAGACAAGCTCTCTCAATCTCTTTTTTAGACAGGGACCTTGAGACTCAGAAAGAGAAAGTAAATGTACGTTGGGTAGGAGTAGGTGTTCTTTCCAAATGCAGAAATTCAAGGGGTAATTTGTGAGAAATGGAAGGAGGCAGAGAAGAGTTTTCGTCACTTCTCTGCTTGATAATATCTATTTACGTCTCTTGAAGGCATTTTTGAGTATCAAAGGGGAAACACACAAGTAGAAGGTGTCATTCCATTTTATAATGGACAAACCCTCTGATGGTTTTGATGACATGAATAATAGCATTAATGGTAACCACCATTTACTGAAATACAATATGCCAGACACTTTACATAAATTATCCCACTTAATCATTCTCCAAAAACCTACGAGGGAGGGAATATTTTTATCTCCCTTTTGCCAGTGAAGCTTACTGAAAGCTTAGTGAGGTTAAGTAACTGGCTCAAGATCACCAAGTTCATTTGCATTGTAGCTGGGATCCGAACAGAGGTTGGTTTGACGTCAGAGTCAAGTTCCCAACCATGATGTCTACCTCAGAACAGAGTTGTGAATAGCAAGGTCTTGGTGCAAAGGTCTTGCTTCAGCAATTGGAAGCCTAGTTATGGAAAGTCAGCTCCACAGAACAGAATTAGAAAAGATAGTGGGTGACAACCAACTATATAAATGCCCGGGATATTGAGAGTGGATAAAGCAAGACTCCAGGTGTTCTGAGGATGGAGTTTCAAGAATACACTGAAAAACCATTTGAAGCAATTCAACAGCTCCGTGGACAGCTGGGAAACAGCTGTGGCTGACAGACCTCTCTGGCTCACTGCTTTGGGGAACAGAATGGCTCTGCTTAAACGAAAGCAGTTCATTCTCAGCAGCGCTCAAAGACAGACCTGCAGAACAGAAGTTTTGAAAGTCAGTGTCCAGCCCACACTTTCCAATTATGTGTTAAAGAAGATATTGCATATGGGGGGAAATTGGATTCAGAAATTTCTTGGAGAGTGTTTCCTTGAACAAGAGCACCCTCTGGCTCCCTTTAGGGTTTGGCTTGACTGACTGAGGTCAAAACCATGGGGCAATGAGGCAACTACTGAGTCACACTGAAGGCAGCACTCACTCTCAGAGTCACATAAATGCAGCGTCAGCACTTGCACAACCTGAAAATGAGCACCTCCTGAAGGGTGAGATGCCTAAGGAGCCAGGAGAGCACCCCAAGTAGCAGCCTGGGTTGAGTGCCTTTGCTCTACGAAGCCTCTCAGAGGCTCCTGGGGTTAGGATTCCTTGAAAAGTGGTTTCCCTCCTTCTAGAACACAGCCAAGAAAGGACAGGGACTGACCTTTTACCTGGGTACTATAAAAAAAACACATTGTAGTGTTCAATGTATTATTTTGAACTGAAACAAAAACAGCTTTTTATAACAAGTGCTATCAGGTCAGTGAGTGGGCAAAGAAGTCATTGACCACAATGGGAGGACACAAGAGAGGCAGGAGCCGGTCTGATCTTCAAGGAGTTAGCCATATGGCGCATGACCTTCAAGTTTCATTCATTTGTTCACTCATTAGGTCAACAGAATTAACTGCCTGTTGCTTGCCAAAATGATCAAAGGCATCAACAAATATATAGATGAATAACCGATACCAGTGATGACCAACATTTTATCCAAGGGGACCAATTTAAAGAAAAGTAAAAATGCTTGCAGGCTGTTTTTTGGGAGGTGTTTTTGTTTGTTTGTTTGTTTTTTAATACTGCTTTCACATAAGAAAAAACATTTACCTGCACCTGAACTTCTGCCCGCTTATATTATTTTCCAATCCAGAAAGGATTACTGTAGAGGACTAAAATTTCAGAGATGACAAAGCTAGTTCACACTGCAGTATCTGATGTAATATAGCACCTCTTGAACTGGTTTCTTTTTCTTTCCTTGACTGACCTTGTAAACCACTGAACTGCAAAGTGTGGCTTGTCTCTTGAAATTATATCCTATAATGCCAGAGATTTTTCCATTGTAAATAAGATAAGTCACATTTTTTAACACAAACAAAGTGTTTCTGGGTAGGTGATGATGCCATTCCTTGAGATTGGTAGTTCAAGGGCAAGAGCAGCCGATTGACAAAGGCTGGTTGGGGGATAGGGAATCTATAGCACATCCATGCCCAGTGCCAGGCACACAGTGATGCTTAACAAGTATTTGTTCCAGTAGAAGAACTCCAGGTGGAGTTGTCTTGGCAGTGGCTAGATACGGGAGTCTGTAGCTGAGGGAGAGGAAGAGATGGGCTGGAGATTGAGATCACTTAGTGTGGATGAGATTGCTCAGGGAGAGCTGGTCGAGTGAGAAGGGAACCGAGGAGGAGTTCCTGGGCAGCATCTGCTTGAGTTTACCCAGGAGAGAGAGAAAAAGAGACAAGAGGGGTTGAAGGGAAATTAGGTGAAGCTTGTATCCCCAGCACAAAGGAGAGCACTTGGAAAGACAAGAAGTGTCCACAGTGTCATGTCACACAGAGGGCTCAACAATCTGGAAGCCCAGGGAGGAAGTTCTGAGAGAAAGGGAGGAGGTGAGGGGTCCTCACATATGGCATCCTGGGCCGTGGGAAGAGACTCCGGGTTCCATGCTGTATCTCCTTATTAAGTTTGGCCAGTTTTTAAGATGATTTTTACCTTTCTTATTCTAAAAATAGTGCATGCTTATTGTAAAAAAAATTATAAAATACAAAACAAAGTTCAAAGAAGAAAAATAAAAATTATCCTGAGAGCTGCTTTATGACTTTTGGCTTGCTCGCTTTAGACTTGGCTTACCCAGTTGTGTTAACTTTCCACCCTGGTTTGGAAGTCATCATTCCCACTTCAGCACCAATTCTTCACAGTGTAGGTCATATAAAATAAACACTGGAAAATAAAGTGATCTGATGAGCTATAAAGTAATACATTCTGAGTAAACGAGTGATCTGTTGTGTGTGATGATCGTACCAAGGGTGACTCGCATGGGTAATTAATTAGCACAGAGGGCCCCATACGCACAAAGATTTTCAAACCCACAGCCTTCTCATCGGTCCAGGTTTTCCCTTGCTAAGCATGAGCTAAAAGATTTGTCTAAGTGACTTCGTTTCTACCCATGGTGGGGTAGGGGCCGGGAGGACTGAAGGGCCGTTCTAGCTACATCCCCACTCAGTAACTCATATATTGAAAAATCAAATGCCTGGAAGTTTAGCCATTTTGTAGTTCCTATGGTGAGAGGGTAGCAGAGTGTATTCGTTTGCTAGGGCTGCTATAACAAATTACCAGAAATGTTGCAGCTTAAGACAACACAAATTTATTATTTTATAGTTCTATAGGTCAGTAGTCCAGGTTGGCTCAACTGGGGTCTCTACTCCAGGTTTCACAAGGCCAAAATCAAGGTGTTGGCTAGTAGGGCTCTTACAGGGAAGCTCTAGGAAGAATCCTCTCTCAGGGTCATTCTGTTTGTTGGTAGAATCCAGTTCCTTGCAGTTATAGGGCTGAGGTTCCTGTTTCCTTGCTGGCTGAAAGCTGGGAATACCTTGGCTTCTAGAGATCTCCCTCTGGCCCTTGCAAGTGAGTCCCTACATCTCAGAGTTAGCAATGGAGTGTTCAATCCTTTGCACCCTTGGAATCTTCCTGACTCCCTCTTTTTTGCAGTCTCTCTTCTGCCTTGCCTTCAACTGCATCTCTGACCAGGCAAAGAAATTTCTCTGCTTTTAAGAGCCTGTGTGATTAGGTTGGACCCACCTGAATAATCCAACATAATCTGCCCATTTTAAGGGAACCTTAATTACATCTGCAAAATCCCTTTTGCCATGTAAGGTTATATATGCACAGGTTCCAGGGGTTAGTGCATGGACATCTTTGGTGGTGGGGGTGGGGAGGGCAGGCATTATCCAGGCTACCTCACAGAGTGATGACATGAATGATTGGACACGTGGTATGATCCCTCTCCTCCTGTCCCTTTTCCCCTCTCTCTCACATAGACCCAGTGTGGACTCGTCTCGATATTACTCTTGTTCACCCTTAGCAGCTTGTCTAAACTGCTTAGAAAGCAGGAATATGCACCCTCTACTTTGACACCTTTCTGTAATGTCCCTCAGGGTCTTGATCCACAGATTGGGCAATGATGGTATAAGATACCTGCTTGTTTCATATCTTTTTGTAGCAAGAGAAAAATTTATTTGTGAAATCCACTTATCTTAGGATCATGACTAACACTACCATCTTTTTTCCTACAATTGTTACTTTTCATGGGTCACCGTGATATTTTTACCTTCCATTGATGACCCATCCAAGCTTTGTCTGCCTTATGGCTCCACTGAGCTTTTCTCTGAATTTATTTCATGATTTGTAGGCAAACGCTTGCCTACTGTGTTCATTTTTAAAATGGCAAAATGCTTGTCGTAATCCTGATTGGAGAACGCTTGTTGATGACAGGGTGAGTCATCTTCACTCAGATATTGAGCATACTGCAGAGATTCCCCATTAAACTGCACCATGGCTCATTAAACCCCATTGGTGAGAAAACTGGGCCTTATTTTAAATGTTTATGTCCCGTGCTAATGTTAAGTTTAGAATATTTCTGTTGCAGGTACCTTTGGGAAAATTTTTTAAAGCACCAGCTAAAGTGCCAACAGATTTCAGCCCATAAGTTCCCAAATATGGAATCTGGGAAACATCCCCCCGACCCCTGTATTTATTCTCAGGTTTCTCCCTTCCTAATCTTTAAATATCTTTTTTTTCTTAATACCAAACCTTGTGATCTTCTGATTACCTTTTTATATTCTCAGTAACTGCTAAGGACTGTACTCCTGGTTTTAAAGCAAAAGAGGAAGTAGATTCTTCTGGAATAACATTCAGCCATGTTCGAAGTCGAGGAAAGGATGTAGGATTGTCAGTGTTTTTATTATTCATATATTGAAGAAATAATCTCTGTCCACAAAGCACTTACATTCCAAAAACGGACTTAAACAAACAGAAACACTCACGACAGAACTGTGATTCCAGAAATGTGCCAGTGGAATTAATATGAAAAGAATAATTTTCCTCATGTGGGAGTTTTAGAAATCCTCTACCTATATGCCAGCTGGTTATAGTGTGGCAAAAGATATTAAGGTCTAGGGTGGCTTTCTCAACAGGAATCCAAGAGAGCTAAATTCTACAGAAAATGATTTGAGCAACTATTTTCTCATTTCTCTCAAAGACGATGCTTAGCCAGTATCATTCTGAGTGCAGAGGATGTAAATTAATTCATTACGTACAACAAGTGTCTTTGGACAATGGTTCTCAAACTTTTTGGTGTCACAACCACTTTACAATTCTTCAAAATTAGGAAAGACCTCAAGGAGCTTTTTGTTTATGGGTGTTACATCTATCAATTCTTACCATGTTAGAACTTTAAATTTTTTAACATATTTTCATCGATCTATTTAAAATAGCCATCATAAACCATTTATAAGCTAAATGACATATTTTTATAAAAATAAATTTATTTCCAAAACAAAAAAATTTACTGAGAAGAGGGACATTGTTCTACATCTTTTCAAATCTCCTTAATATGTGGTGTAGTAGAAGACAGCTGGATTCTCACATCTGCTTCTGCATTCAGTTGCACTCGCACACATCATATAGCTTCTGGAAAATTCCACTGTACACAGATGACATAATAAGAAGGAAAAACTCAAGTGACATTGTCCTATTAATCTGAAAATGGTTTTGACCTTGGGGAATCTTCCTGGATAGGTCTCAGGAACTCCCAAAGGACCCTGGACCATACTTTGAAACCATTGCCTTGGGATATTAGGGCTTGTTTCTCCCAAGGATCCCTGGTGAAGAGGGCTTCAATAGTGTGCTTGCCTATGGTACTTTCTCCACTCCTAACTCGGTACCAAAATAACATATCCTATTGATGGCCAAAATAAAATTGCAGCGTTTTAGGGTTAAATCATCCATGATGATTTGTGTACCTTCTGATTTAGAATAACCTCAAAGAAGTAAATCTAGTGGTTAGCTTTCTAGATCTGGCATAGTTTCTCTGACTTATTTCAGAAGGGTTAGGTTTTCTAGTTGTAATTCTAGGATATGATTAGCAAAGCTTGACCGGCCAAACCAGTACATGCACTGATTCTGCTGCCAAGGCTTCACTGAGAAGGTTTAGGCTCAAAATAATTCCAGTATTCGAGCCTGTACTAGGATACCTCAACTTTTTTGGAAGCCTCTCCTTGAAATCTCACTCTGTATAATATTTCAGAAAAGTGGGAAGAGTTACAGGAGAATTTCTTCTATAGGAATCACATGAGTAACAAGAAATCCCACATTTCCCCAATAATCACTTGTGGAAATGCAAAAATGCTACCTTATTTATGAGACTACCAGGGTTCTCCACCTGTCAGGCTTGACATGGTTCAGCTGCACAGGCCAGAGACACTTTTGATTCTCCATGTGTCAGGGACAAGTGTCACACATACTGATTTGCACAGAAAACCACAGAGAGCACTCTCCAGGGAAAGCCAGCATTTTGACAAGGCTCAGTGATGACTTAGAGCAACAGGGGTAGGAACTATGGTGTGATGTTGTCCATAGACCCATATCATTTGAAATTTAAATTCCTTGTAAAACACCAAGAAAATATGGGTCAGAGAGCTGCTAATGGAGAGTCTAGGGAAGGGACTGTCACTAAATCACCCTGAAGACTTAAAAGTGACTGAAAGAGGGCTTCCCTGGTGGCGCAGTGGTTGGGAGTCCGCCTGCCGATGCAGGGGACGCGGGTTCGTGCCCCGGTCTGGGGGGATCCCGCATGCCGCGGAGCGGCTGGGCCTGTGGGCCATGGCGGCTGAGCCTGTGTGTCCGGAGCCTGCGCTCCACAAGGGGAGAGGCCACAGCGGTGAGAGGCCTGTGTACCGCAAAAAAAAAAAAAAAAAAAAAAGTGACTGAAAGAGCATTAGGAAAGAGGTTAGTTCAAAAGCTAGCAGTAAAAAAAGAAAAAAAGCAAAACATCATTTAAGAGTCAACACATCGAGGTACTGATGGGGTCAGCCAGTCATTATCTGAATTTTTATCTCCAGGTATGGTTTTTACACTTGAGATGAGACAATAATAGTTTCAATGCTTTAAAGGGGTTCCCCTCTTTTTCCTCTCTCTTCAACTTCTTTATCCGCTTATTCTGCTCAACCTGTAATTTAGAAATTGAAGAGAAAGCCTCTCTTGGCTTTCTGCTCCATAGGCTTCACTTGATCACCAGCTTCTCAGAAGTGCCGTCCACTCCACTGCCTCATTCATTCCCCCAAGACCCCTCGCTGTTTGATTTCTGAAACTATTTTCTCAGATATCTCCAGTGAGTCAGTGACATTTCTCAACCATCCACTGCTCTTACCTGGGGGTAGTTATGTGTGTGTGTGTGTGTGTATGTGTGTTTGGGCATAAAGTTATGTGTGCTTGTATTCCTTACTACCAATTTGGGAGACAAAGCGGATATTTCTCCAGCTAAAAAGTCAAGTAGAAAGAGGATGTGTTGGGGAGGGAGGGGTCCTGAGCCCCAAGCGGAGCTTCCAACCCATCACTAAGCGATGGGTGCAACTACAGCATGACAAAGGCAAATATGACTGAATCCCCTGATAAAATCAGAGGCTTAAGAAATTGGATTGTGTCTTCTCCCCTTCTTATCCACATGGGGTCTAGAATGTTCTCCTCATACTGTCACAAGAAGGCTTATCTAACTATGCATTGCTTTTCAGCCCAGCCTCGGATCTAGGCTGTCCTTACAAACCCAGCAACACGTGGGCAGAGCTTGTGTGAGCATGTCCACAGCTGTTCCAAGAGACTCCCTCCTGGGAAGGTGACACAGAGTCTTGGACATTGTGTGTGAGATTGAGCCCTGCCAACGAGCTAATTAAATGTGTCTTTTAAAAGCTCTAAGCTTAGCAGCGAGAGTGGGCGGCTAATTTCCTGACTCACCTATTCAACTCATTTGTGGTCCTAGCAAATACTTCCTCTTGTAGGACACACTGCCTGGCTCTGTTTCCAAGCCGTTCCATTTCTTCACAGGGTAAATAGGAATGCACAGAGTAATAGCTTTCTCTCTTGTGTGGGATAACGTTTATGAAGTGGAGTTCAGTTCTTTGTGCAAAAGGAATTGTGGGGGCTTCCCTGGTGGTGCAGTGGTTGAGAGTCCGCCTGCCGATGCAGGGGACACTGGTTCGTGCCCTGGTCCGTGCAGATCCCACATGCCGCAGAGCGGCTGGGCCCGTGAGCCATGGCCACTGAGCCTGCGCGTCCAGAGCCTGTGCTCCGCAATGGGAGAGGCCACAACAGTGAGAGGCCCGCGTACCACAAAAAAAAAAAAAAAAAAAAGGAATTGTGGGAATGTCAGAACAGTTTTGAACAAAACTGGATATTCAACTAAGAGCCTTTCCCTTCTAAGGCCCAGAGCTCTCACTGGAAAAGTGCAGAGTCCATCCCAGCCCAGGGTGGACTTCATAACTGGGGATGTGGGGAAAGAAACCCTGGGCCTTACATCCCTATTTGTGAGCCTAGGAAACCTGTGTGTCTGGGAGTCATCTTCAAAGCTTGGAAAATCAACAATCACAATAAAACAACATCCAATATTCAATAGAGCTTCCATGATAGAATTTTCTAATTTAAAAATTACTTTTATTCCACAAAAACCTAGCAAAAGGAAAATGTTGCTAATTAAAACCCCCAATGGAAGTCTCTTTGTTTTGATTAGATGCAGGGTCTTGACTATCCTAGCAGTAGACAGAGGTTACTTAGCAGAGGTAATTGTTAGCCCCTCCTACGACCGCCTGCAAAGGCTAAGGGTGGTGGCAAATGTGAACAGCTACATGCTAGTAGAGAGGACATCTCTGCCGTTCTGCCTGTCGTGATTAAGGATCTACTCAGCTAGAATAATGAAATTGACTCTATGCCTAGTAAAATGGGAGCCGGCTAATTGTCATGCCAATTCATGACATTTTATATCTGTTGTCTCTTTACCTCAGAGCTAGTTGTTGAATTCAATTCTCCTTTCCCTAGGATAATTTTTAGTAAATAAAACTCTATGCATGATGAATATGGTTTTCAGCCAACTTGTTCATGCTTAGGGTCAGGTTTGGCAAATATCCCACGCGTATGTTTCATGCCTTTTTTTCTCCACGTACCCCTTAGCTGTAAGTGTTCCCCAAGGATCTCTCATGAACTCTCTTCTCTTTCTATATACTTTGCCCAGGCAATCTCAGCCACTCCTGTGGCTTTATGTTCCATCTACATGCTTATAACACTTAAAATCTTTCTTCTGCTTTAACTCTGTCCAACTCGGCTTACAGCCTTTTATTTCCAGCTTTCTTATTGAAATCTCCTTTGGAAATTCTACCTGGCTATTTAAGTCAACATGTCAAAAACCAAACTTACAAAATGCCCCTGTCTACAAACTAATTTCTCTTATGCAGCCCATCTACCAACTGCCCAGGGTTGAAACCAAGAGCACTCCTTGCTCTCTCTCAAGCACCAAGACCCACCAATTCTCCATCCCAAATATCTTGTGGGTATTGTCACCTCTGCTCTATCCTCCCTGACGTTATCTTTTATTCATTCACTCACTAAAGGCTTACTATATTCTAGCACCGTGCTAAGGGCTAGTGACACAGAGGGAAGATGAGAACCAACGAGTAAGTAAAGTACAAAGCACGGTGGTCACTGACCTATCAGAACCCAGGGTGGTGGATGTTCAGGGCAGAGCAGGATGTGCAAGAATTTAGGAGACTGAATCTAGGACTCTTCCTGTCTTGGTACAACTCATCTCTTGCCAGAACATTTGGGAAAGCTTCTAGCCACACGTCCATTCTGCCCTCTGCCCTGCTGCCTGAACTTAATTTCCAAAGTTTAAATCAGATTGTGTCATTGTCTGACTAAAACCCTTCCATTATAGCAGGACAAGTGCCAAACTTCTTGATTCTACTTACAAAACAGTCCAACTCAGCTTTTTCTCCCCCCAGCACTCTTTTATACAACACAGTTACTAACCTCACGGCCCATGAAATAGGAAAAGAAAGAGCAGAAATGAAAATGCCCACTCTGCCTTAAAAATTTACCATCAGTGTCATTTTCAACCACCCTCTTTTCCCCTTTGGCAATCAACTCAATGGATCATTTTCCTAATGATTGCTGTTCACACTTTGCATGACTGCTTCAAGTATCAAGACACTGAATAGTTTTGATGACCACAGCTAATCAGTGTGTGATTATTTACTGCCCTGGTGTACTCCCAAAGGCTCCATACAGATATGAGGTATATAGTAGCCATGCAGCAGGCTGCCAAAAATGAATCCTTAGGTCTTGCTTTCAGGAACATTGAGTCCATCTTTATAGATGAGTGTGATCTCGAGAGAATGAGAGCCAGGTGCCGACTACCTCTCCCTTCACAGGAATAAGTCGCTGCAACAACATTCATTCATTCATTCACTTAGTCGTTCATGCATCAAACAGGAGTGACCCAGGTCTTTGCTGAGGGATCAGGGGGTGGAGGGGAAATTTGAAAGGCTTTTAAAGATTGAATAAAGGTTTTTTGTTTTGGTTTGGTTTGGTTTTTTTGGGGAGCAAGAAGTGTGTGTGTGTGTGTGTGCATGTGTGTGTGTCTGTGTGTGTCTGTGTTTATGTATTTAAGGAAGGAGGGGAACAGTAGCACTTAGATGGGAAACAAATAGCTGCTCTGGTAAAGTGAATCAAAATGCCAGGGTAATTAAAAAATGACACGAGTTTGGGAAATTATGGCAAGTTCCTTGTGGCTTGAGGGAGGCAGCAAAGGGTGGTTAGGGGGTGGGAGTGGTGCAGGAAGAGACACTGGAAGGTAAAGAGCATGAAGATTATAGAAGACTCGTACCAAGGAGCTCAGACTTTCTCTTGTAAGCAGGGAGGAGCGAGCCCAGAGAAATCTCTAAGCAGGGAAGTGAACAGTCAGATCGTTTTTTGATTAAAGGTTCGGTGCGTGTATAGTGATGGATTTGAGAAGATGAACATTTAATGAGTGCTTTATACAGGTGACCACAACCAAGGACAAGTCCCTGGCTACGTCCCAGCTAACTCTGCGTATCTGTGTGTCTTCCCTAGTGACGGTGTTGGCCATTTTCCATGAACTGCATGTCGACCCCGACCTGTACACACTCTTGTTTGGGGAGAGTGTGTTGAATGATGCAGTTGCCATAGTCCTTACATAGTAAGTACCAGAACTTGGCCTGTGCTTCTTTGACCATGTAAAATATGCTTCTACTTGGTGATAACTCCTAGTGGCTTTAAGAGTGTCTTTTCTGTTATGTCATAGAGATACAGTCAATTTCTAACTTTTAAGGAATTACTATCACAGAAGAGCGCCAAGAGTAGGAACATTTCATTAGCCGCTTAATTTCTAACACCTTAATAAGCTTCATGTTTCCAGCTTATTACAAGATACTACTCAAAGGGTAACATTTTTTTTCTCGGTGTATGTATTTAGCTGATTCACTTAGGCTTCCTAAAATGCACATAAATAAGCTTTCTTCATTTCAAATCAATATCATTTAATTTTTTTCCTTAAGTCACTTTCCAGATAATAGACTAATAGAAACCGTTGTATTTATACTAATTTTGGCAAATTGGAGATAGACGTTGAGAGTCAGAATATTCTTTATTTATCAGTGCAAATGTAACACATTATAGAAACACACACATTTTAAAATCATCATGTGACAAGTCAAAATGATGCAGCTTTGTCTGCTAAGAGTTAATGTAATTTTCCTTTCATCTTTTCCCCTTTAGATGCTTACCATTTATATTTAATAAATGACACTTTGGTGGCTTTCACTATGTCAGAGGTCTCTTCTTGGTTTTAGATTAAGACCAACATTTTGGGCAGCAGTCAGATACCCTAGAGGAATGTAGCTATCTAATAATTAAATGTGACAACAAGATTCAATTCAGGGTTTTAATTACTTCAAATGCATTTGAAAATGTATTGCAAAGTAACAAAGGATTTTTAAAAGTCAGATCGCCCAGAGGGGAGTAGGAAACAACAGGGCAGCACTATTCTTTTTTTCTGCCAGCTGACATTTCTTAAGGCTGCCACCCTAAAGTTACCACTGAATTCAGCAACTTTCAAGAAAGAGTCTCCAAAAAAAACTTATATTTTACCTGGCTACTGAGAAGTGCCTCTCCTGCATTAAAGGAAAATACCAGTGAGTGCAAATTAAGAGCAAAAGCCATGGCAGATTCACAAATGCCAAAGGATGCTTTTAAAGAAACACCAAGAACAATTAATTAAAACATCAAGGATCTTTGTCCAAGATATACTAGTATTAAAGGAACATTTGGAGGAAAAATTTTTAAAAATCTGCTGAGTCCCTCATCTTCACTTCCTGAGCTGCCATGTTGTAAAAAGGCCAAGCAAAGCAAAACGACTAAAGCACAAATGAGCCTTGGGAAAGAATCATGCAGCTACAGCCAAGGAAAGGTTTGGCCTTTCTACTTTCAGCACTACCGTGCACAGTAGTTTTCCATTCAAAATGCAGACTCCAAGGATGAATGTTGACACTGTTGAGCACAAGCCTGGGGGGCATTTGAAACAGTCCGTTTAAGATCTCCCCAGGTCAGTATGTGGTTATTACTGGTAGCGCCTCTTCTACTCCCCTATCTGTGCGTTGCATGTCTTAATAAAATGTGTTTCCCACCATGGCAAGATCCTTTCCTTTCTAGGCACCAGACACTTGCCAGTCTAGCTGAAATCTTGTGCTTCCCAGCTTTGGCATTTCAGGTATTGTGCAGAGTGACCCCAGTGAGTTTCAACTTTAAAATAAAGATAATTCTAAATTAGGAATACTTGACACGGAAACTTCCACACATTCAAACCTGCAAGCTCGTTCTTCCACCTGGTGCATTTGGACTCCACGAGCCTCTTCCAGGAGCTCTACTTAGCGTTAATGTACAGCTGTCCCTCTGTATCCACAGGGAATGGGTTCCAGGCCCCCTGTGGATACCAAAATCCACAGGTGCTCAAGTCCCTTATATGAAATGGCGTAGTACAGTCAGCCCTCTCTATCCGTGGGCCCCATGTCTGCTGAGTCAACTAACTAAACCTCGGATTGTTCGATGAGGAACCCGCGAATACGGAGGGCCTCCTGTAACTAGGTTACCCTGGGTCTAGCTCTCTGTCCCCCTGTGCCGTCTGTTGACCACTTCTTCTTTCACCTTACACAATCCTCCATGTGTTTTACTCTTCACTTTTCTCACTTGCTTCTTAAACTTAGTTTGCAGCATGTATGACAATCTTTTTTTTTTTAACATCTTTATTGGAGTATAATTGTTTTACATTGTTGTGTTAGCTCTGCTGTATAACAAAGTGAATCAGCTATACGTATGCATATATCTCCTCCCTCTTATGTCTCCCTCCCACCCTCCCTATCCCACCCCTCTAGGTGGTCACAAAGCACAGAGCTGATCTCCCTGTGCGACGTGTCAATCTCTTTTTATACATCTACTTACACACACATTCCCTCTCCTTTAATGCTGCATCCCCAACTATCTTCCAACTATCTTCTAGTTCCTATGGAAGAACCCTATTTAACAGTTTTCCATGACTTTCAGACCAGGAGTTCAAACATTTGTCTCTCCATTCTTCTCTTCCTTCACTCTAACTTCACATAGTAGCCAGACACATCTCTCTGGCTTGTAGCCTCATGCCTTTCTTCACAGGCGCAAAGCTCTCTCTTCCCAGGTCCTGCTTCTGCCCCATCAAGTCTTTCACCATGTACCTCAGTCTCCTCGTCTGGGAACCACTAGCTCACATGCTAAAGTCCCTCCTCCACCTCCGTATGTGCCCCCACGGATTCCTTGCTAGCTCAGCCATGAAATCTTGGCTTTACACGTATATTTGCTTTTCTAGATAGTAACTTTCTGAAGATGGAGACTTTGCACTTGAAACGTATATTAAAATGAAAACCTCCTTTGTATTTTCCCTTTCTCAGTTCCATCTTCGTGTGGTTTTGAAGTTCAAGAATAGAGGTAGAGCTTTTATTGTACCATGGAAAGGAAAAGACACATTTTGATGTGAAATCAAGTACAGTAAATGACCTAAATCATCAGCCCCTATGGCCTTGGCAGTGACTCCGGAGCCTCTTTGGAATAGCCACACACTTTCATTTGTCTTTCCATCTTCTACAAGCAAATCTCCTTGCTTAAGAACCATCCTCTTAGTATTTAAAAAAGTTTTATTGTTAGTTTTTTGGCAGTAATGTGCTCTAGTATTCCTCATTCGAATACAAAGTAATTTAGCCACATTTTAGATTAAATCAGCTTTTCTGTGCTAATCTAAGAAGCGAACTAATTATAATACTTTTTCTTAGGTTAAATGTGCTCTGAATTTCAGACAACTAATTTATCATTGAATTTGATGACCATAACTCTTGTACACAGCGGCATGTGGTGGGTGGTGTCCCTAAGGCTTAAAATGATCCAGAATTATCTTAAGATAAAAGTAACTTTATTTAACGAAAAAGTTTTGAAATTAGCTTTTCTCTGATCCATGCTATTATTTCAAGTATATGGGGAATGTCATACCCAAATATGTATGTGTATTGGTTCATGAATGAATTCCATGGGATGGATTTGCACTTCTAAAGATTGTGTAATAGACTGTGAAGGAAGGCAAAAGATACAATGAAGACATCTTGAAATGTGTGTGTTTTTGAATCCTGAACAAAGACATTACTTTCAGAGGCACCATGGTAGGGTAGAAAGAGCCCTAGGTTGAAGTCAAAAGTGGTGGTGTCAGGATTGTCACGAATTAACTGTACAATTATTACAGTTGACATGAAATCCACCCAAACTGGAGTCAACACAAGGGGAGTCTGTGTTGGCTGATGTAACTGAACAGCAGGAATAGAAATGGCTCAGGAAAGGATCCAGTGAAATGAGCTGAACTCTCACCTCGCTCAGCTTCTTCAGGGTTATCTCCCTCACCCGGTCACTAGATAGTTGCCAGCGAGTCCCAGGGCTGCCTCTTTCTTCAGGAGGTTAGAGCAAGAATCTTTGTCCCATTATTCCCAACATCAATCTTAGTACACCTTATAGATTCTGACGCTGTTCCAGACCCACTTGTGGCCAGGGAAATGTGCTTCCTTTACTGTCTCAGGTCTAAGTCACATTGTTCATAAATTCAGGGCAGTAATTGGTTTTACTTGGAAGCACGTGAACTGAGACTGGGGAAAGATGGGATTCTTGCTCAGAGTAATACTGCCACAGAAAAGGAAAAGTGGATGCTGGTCAGAACCAAAACAAAACAGAACAGAACCTAAAAGACCACGACAGTGACTTCAAATGGCCATAAACTCTTCATGCTTGTTTCCTTACCTATAATATGTAAGAATAGTTGTTCTGTATACATTACAAAATTATTCTGGGCAATAAATAAAGCAATATATTTGGAAAGGCTCTATAATCTATATAATCTACATAATCTATGCTTATAAATATATATACTTATTATAATTTATATAGTCACATATATCAGTATCTTTCATTGTACTTACACAGATCTCTCTGGTTTCATTGTTATGACTAAAGATAGACCTGCTTCTAGTGAAGCATTCCTTCATAAATATGGCATTTTATGATCCAAGGAATAGAGAGAATAACCATTTTTACATGTGATTTCCCCCATTAAGAATGAACCACTTAGTTAAGGTACACTGTCTAAAGAACTAGAGGTTGAAGTATATTACTTAAAGTTATACAGGTACTCACAACCAAAATTGATACTACTTGTGGAAGTTAATTGGAGGAGGAGAGAGAGAAAGGCAGGGCTAAGTTACCTAAAATGTCACATCTCTCACAGTAAGAAATCAATATATATGTGTGGAGTTGATAAATCAAGAAATGGAAGTATATACATATTATTTAGAGTCATGGGGCAGCCATCGGAAGAAATAAAACCATAAATGTTACTAGTTGGTTGAGTAAATTATAATATATTAAGATCATGAAATCCTACGCAGACATTTGAAAAATGATAGAAAAGGAGTGTTGATGTTAAAAGATACTCACAATATATTTTTTAAGAAAATAGGAAAAATGTTAAATGTTGTATACTCTAAGATCTATTTTGGTTTAAAAAAATCACAGCCAAATTCATGTGTGTGTAGGCATGTGGGTGTATAATTAGAACACATTATTATTTATATACAAAATCAGAGTGTTAGGTGGGATCACAGGTGATTTTTAATTTCTTCTGTTTACTTGTATATATGTATTGGAAATAGATTAAACTACTTATGATCGACTCTGGTCCAAAGAATCCCCCATTAACATACTTGATAATTGGCAATCTTCATTTAAATGCAGATTCTACAGAGGTTTAAGTTTGAAATTTTTTTCTACCCATGAAAGATGAGAAAGAGGATGATGATTTGTTCTCAGCCATTTATCTGCGAAACTGAAATATTGCCAGTATTGTACTGAAACATCTTCTTGTAAAATAATTCCACAGTATACAAATGCCTCCAGATTTTCTTAGAGATAAAATAAGAACCTCATTAAACAGCTGGCTCCTGGATGATAATAAACACGCACTAGGTGCCTTTATTTTCTGTTAAGCAAATGCTTACAAGGAAATTTAATATAGATTATTGAAAGAGATGGAGAAATGGACACCATTTTCTCATTTCAAATAAGAGTATTATGCTGCTTAGAGGCTCTTACTAGAAAATGTCATTTCAAGTGTGATACTGGTGAATGCTTGGCACTTAAGAGTGAGTGACATTTTGAAAGACCACATTTCTTATAGTCCATGCATCTTAAGGGAAATTTAACATGGAAATTAATGGGATGGCTGTGAGACTCCAAGTACCATGTGACTAACAGGAACCTTGAGATGTCATCCAGCCATTTGACAAAAATGTACTGAGGACCTGTATGTGCCAGACTCTATGCTGAGCGTTGGTAATGTAGATGGATGGGCACAGTCACTCATCCCTACTCTCAACAGCTCCTCACCGAAACGAGGCAAATGATAGCTAAAGCAGGATTTAATATGTGCAACAAAAACTTGCTCTATAAATTATCCCAGAAAATAGCTATGTAGGGATTGGTTCTGAACATATTTCGTTAAGGAAATCTATTATTTCTCTTGGTACCATCATCTCTAAGTAGATTACAAGCTCCTTGAACGAAAGACATACTTTTCTCCATCCACCATGACATGCAGCTAATTATCTGGAAGTTTCTCAACCTTTCAAACACAGGTGGGGACATTTTACTAATCCTCTCATTAAAATACATTCCAGAGGATGGATGTTTAATATTCTTCATACTGCTTCTTCTAAATATATGAAACGCCTTATTAGTTATCCTCACTAGCACTACTTCTCCCATTTTACCCGTAGCTGTAAACATAGAGGTGATAAGGAGATGTCTCCTTTTGATGAGAATGAACCAAAACTGTTATTACCACTGGAAAGTATAATATTTCTCATGAATCTGCTTAACTTAAAAACAAATTTCTTATATCTTGACACATCTTTCTGAGGGTAAGTCACTTTGATATTTGCCTTGGAAACTGATAATCAGCATAAAATACATTTATTTTGATGCCTGTCTAGATACTGCTGGGATACATAATTAGGAAAAAAAAAAGAATTATGGTCCTTTCTGCTTAAGGACTCCTTGCCCTAACAGTCAATCCAAGCCAACTTCATTTTTTGGACACCAGGTGGCACCACCTAGCAGGAATGGGACAGCGTCCTGGCATCTTTAAGAAGCTACTGGGAGGCAAAGCTCAGCTGACCTCCAGCATAGCTCAGAACGCCCAGCGTTTGCTGCCCACACCCCTGCCTGCTGCTGCGGCCTTGTTTGCTTTTCCTTGTTCCTGATCCCTGGTTCCTGTTTCCTGGCTATGACTCTGGCATCTCCCCTACCCTATCTTTTCATGTCCCTGTTCAGATTACTGGGAATTGACATTGACTTTATCCTGTGACTCCAATCCCTTGCCTCTCAGATTAGATCTGACGTTTACTCACTGCTTCTCGGGAACTCAGAACTTGCTTTGCTTCATTTCAAACCACACACTACAGACTGAACTGCCAAAAATAACTAAATAAAAGAAATCCATATTGGGACTTCCCCGGTTGCTCAGTGGTTAAAAATCCGCCTGCCAATGCAGGGGACACAGGTTCGAGCCCTGCTCAGGGAAGATCCCACATGCTACGGAGCAACTAAGCCCATGCACCACAACTACTGAGCCTGTGCTCTAGAGCCCACGAGCCACAACTACTGAAGCCCGCATGCCTAGAGCCTGTGCTACACAACAGGGAAGCCACTGCAATGAGAAGACCGTGCACGGCAATGAAGAGTAGCCCCCGTTCGCCACAACTAGGGAAAAGCCTGTGCGCAGCAATGAAGACCCAACGCAGCCAAAAAATAAATAAATCAATAAATAAACTTAATAAATAAATAAATTAAAATTTTTTAAAAAAGAATAAAAAAGAAATCCATATTGATGGTTTCTTATCTCAATTCCATTTATACTTTAATTTATTGGTGTATAAGTCAGATGTAAGTGCCAGAAACCCAATTCAAGTTAGCTTAAGCAAAACGAATTCACTGGCCTATTTAACACGAGTTGGGCTGACTCTGGGCATGCCAGGATTTAAGGATTCAAATGTCGTTGTCTACTCTTTCTTTTTCTTTCTTGGCTCTGATTCCCTCTGAGTGCTAGTGTCATTCTTTCCTAGTACAGACAGATGACTGCACAGATAGATGACTACGAAGTAGGAGAGAGTGACCTATGGCATCTCCAGGCTTATATTGTTCGAGTTCAAAATAACACTTAATTCTCCCAATATTTGCATATCAGCCATAGAGAAGGACTCCTATTGGCTCTGCTTGTATCAGAAGATCACCTCTAGGCCAATCACATAGTACTCTATGGAAATTAAACATGGTGATCAGCCAGATCTGAATGATATCCCCATCCTTGTGGCCAGTGGCATGGAATCTTTTATTAGAAGAAAGTGATTGGAAGTCAAGTTTAATCCCAGAACAACAACTACCATATTTCACAATAATGGAATGTTCAGAACATAATGAATTGAAATGAAGCACATAGGCCCTATGCATTTACAAACTTTAAAAAATGCTTTATCTATCTATTTTTGTTTTATTTCCATTTCTCTAGGACATGTGTACACTACCAAATGTAAAATCGATAGCTAGTGGGAAGCAGCCACATAGCATAGGGAGATCAGCTCGGTGCTTTGTGACCACCTAGAAGGAAGGGATAGGGAGGGTGGGAGGGAGACGCAATAGGGAGGAGATATGGGGATATATGTATATGTATAGCTGATTCACTTTGTTATATAGCAGAAACTAACACACCATTGTAGAACAATTATACTCCAATAAAGATGTTAAAAAAAAAGTTTTATCTAAAAAGGCAAAAAATCTTTGCTAAATGTAGAATTAATTTGAAGGAGAGAAAAGGAAATTCCCCAGGTGTACAAGGCAAGAGTGGGAAGATACCACTGTCAGTAGCCACATGATTTTGTATAGGATATAAACTCAGAGGTTTTGGAGCTGGAGTCCCACTTCCATGTGGAAATCAGAGCGCTTTCTCTTGTAGCCTCACTCATGATAATAAACTTGAGCAAAGCTCTTTGAATAAAGCCTGGATTCTCAAAGTGGTCCCTCCGTCACAGACTCTGTCCATCAGCCTTAAAAAATGTTGAGGACACTTGTCATTTATCTGGATTTTGCATCAGAATCCCTGGCCTGGGAAGTTGTGTGTAGGAAATACAAGCCAATGAATTAAGATTAAAAGATTTTAGGACTATTGAAACATCTGCCCCAGCATTATTTCCCTTTCCTTATTTCTAAATATGCTAAACTTCTCTGAAGTGATACTATCTCAACCCAGACTCATGGAAATCCCACAGAAAAAAAAACAACCCTTCCTGAAAGTAAATTCACAATAAAAATTTACAAGCCACAAAAGGAAATAACTCCACGGTGAAGAAAAGTCAGAAGATAAAAGTAAATCAGAAGAACAAGCACCCTAAGGAACTAAACAAAAATTATAAAATCTTGAGATATGTTATAAAATAAGCATATTAAAATGACTAAAGAGATAAATGGAGGAACAGAAAACAAGTTAGGAAAGAATAATGCAGATATCGACATTAAAAACTAAACGGATGAGATAAATGTCCTATTAAATGCAGCTGGTTAAACAGAAGTAAAGTTTGCAAATGACCCAGAATGCAGAGCAGAATTAATCTGTGGCAATATTTGAAGAGATAATGGATGATAATTTTCCAGAGTTGAAGAGAAAAACTGAAACATCATATTATGTCCAGAGCTGGAAAAATTAAAACTAACCCACAGCCAAATATATTATAATGAAATATGAGATCATCAAAGACAGAGTGGAAATCTTAAAATTAACCAGAGAGGAAAGATGAATTACTTACAGTGGAAAACAATTTGGACAGTAGAATAATATGTACAAAGTTATGAGGGAAAATAACCTACAAACGAGGTTCTAAATTCAACTAAAATGCTATTCAAGGGAAAGAATGAAATAAAGACATTTTCAGGTAAATAGAGTTTACCACTCATAGATAATCAATTATAGAAATAAGAAACTGAACTCACAAAGACTTGGGAGACGAGGAGTGGTGAGCAAAGATATTGGTGAAACAATCATAAATCTAATAAGCAATGACTGTGATGACAATAATGATGATTAATGGGGAGGGGTAAATTATGGAAGAAACAAGCACTATATTATCCACTACAATATTCAGAGATAGTGAACATTGAATGATAGTGAACTGAGAGATGATGGATGGTATGCAGAAGAAGTGGAGATACAGCAAAAGAGCTGTTTTAAAGCAATCCAATTTTCACTCAAGTAGCCGTATTTATCGAAATGTTTCTCAAAATGGTGCAAGAGTCTGACAACAAATAATCTTTTTCAGTTTGGTTTAGAAATGCTGCAATCAATTTATACTTGCTCTGAAACTTTAGATAGTCTTTAACAATTTCAAACTCTACGAGGTATTTCTATACATTAGGAAGCTGGTAAAGTATCTTCCCTGGGATCCCTCCACTTTTCTGTTGAAGATTATAGGCTGTATCCTTTGTACCTCTAGTGTCTCAAGTGTGGGACTCGTCGTGTTCTCTCTGGAGGCTGTCCTTCATCTTTCTCATTGTCTTCCTACTTTTGCTTACTCTCTGTTCTGATTTCTTCATGTTCTCTTACTGTCAGATTTATGATCCACACTAGGAATTCATCTATTCAGTTCTTGCCAATTCCTGAGAAGAGGTTACTTCCATGGGTGGAAAGCAGGGGACGTTTTCTACCACACCAGTTCTTGATATGCTGTGTGATGGAGATTCTTTTAAAAGTTGTTCTTTATGTGCACAAATGACTGTGAGCTAATGTTTTAGGCAAAAAGCCAGTCTTGAGAGAGAGTTGAAAGAGGTAGTTCTGTCTTTTGATGTACATTGTCACCAAGTCATAGTAGTGCCTTATTTATTTTGGCCCCTGTTTGAAATTTTGGCTCTCTCTCTACACTGAAGAACCTGGTGATGTTCTCTTGTTTAGGCCTGGCATGACCAGCCATGTACTAAGAGAATGACTTGCACTAAGCCAAGTATGCATGAGGCAGAGGTGGACACCAGGGTGCTGCTATAATAAACACCAAGAAGTTACTGACCCATGGACCAGACTCTCCATGCTAGCATGATCAGCTCGTTTTCTTTCTGTAGTCAAGCTACTTAGGAAGCTGAATCATAATCAGCATCCACTTTATTAATTCACCACAGGAAATTACTGTCACCGGGATTTCAAGTACCCCAAAGATCACATGATAAAAGCAGTATTTCCTGTGCGCTGACCTGCATATAAAGACAAATAATATCCAAAGGGTTGTATGCTCTGCATGGGGACAGAAGAAGGGTAGATTGATGAATCAAATGTTTATCTGCATCTTTCACACAAAAGGTATTTTTTTCCCAACAGAACTTGGAATTTTGAAGTGGTAGGCAATGGCAACCACTCCCCAAATCCATACCAACGTTTAAGACATTTAAAACTATTCTACATTTGTTAGGATAACTAAACCTTGCTCTCTCCCCACTAGATAAACCTGGGATGGTCAGTTGCAGTGTTTGATTCTGTGATTCTCAATTCTTCTATGACTAGTCCGTCCTTCTTCTGATTGATACATTGCACTTTTGTCACTACACATGAATGCCTTTGTCTCTGTTTAATGTCCTTTAATACCTGGTAGGGGAATTAATAGTGATTGTCTCTCCTTCTCTGTGTTGTGACCAGTGACATACATTCACAAGACAGTGGCCTAGTGATGGAGGATAGTTCATAACTAGGTATCAGGGACATCTATGAGAAGAACCAATCATGGCTTTGGCTTCACGTGAGATAAGATTTCCAACATTGCCAAACTAGCTTCTGTTCATTACAAGATCTAAAACAGTACACATTAAACTTTCGGAGAGGAGGTCATAAACTTCTTTTTAAAATCTGTAGAAAGCTATGGCTCTCATGTCAGAGAGAGGGAAGTGTATCTAAACAAAAAAAGACAAAACTTTATATTTCAGGAGCTCTGGGTTAAGATTTTTTTTTGTCCTAAAGCATATTTCTTTCCAATGTGTTTAAGCTTGACTTCTCATTCTGAACAACCAAGAAAATGCCTTTTATTTTAGGTGATCAATTCTGAGTTTTTTCCCAAGAAAAACCTTTCCAGAGAACAAGGGGTCAAATCAGTATGCGATCATAATTTTAGTCTAAATTAAAAGCTCTCTCTTGGGCTGGAGAATATAATCTGTTCATGTTATTTGGGCTCCATAATGAATTTACATGGCAGGCTTGTTGCAGATTTTATGTGGGCTCTGCATTCCTGGGGCATGTAATGCTCTGGGAATCTGATTAAAACTTTGGGAAGGAGCAGCTGTTCAGCTGCTATATAGTGGGTGAACTCAGGACCCATTTTTCAGAACATGACCATAATGGCTGATACCCTGGCCTGCTATTAGATGATAAATGAACTGTCTTTGAATGCCCAGCTCCTGTGTTAATAGCTTTAAAAGATCGGTTGTGTATGGAAAAGAAGTTGGGGGCTCTTATCAATTTTCCTGTCCCGGGGGTCCTCAAATACATCATTTTTTTTCATTGCCAGAATGACAGGCAGTGTTGAAGGGAAAAGGAATAAATTCTTCCAGTATTTACGTTGCTCTTCATGGGTTAACATCAAGAGTTTCTCATTTCAAAAGATAGTGGAGTGAGTGCCCAGTGAATTCTTTTATGAAGTGAAACACATAAAATCCAGACCACATGCTTGCTGGCATTATCCTATAGTGTCAGAATCGTTATGTAATTCCATCTGAGTTTTCTAAAGGTACTTAATTCAACTCAGTATATGAAAGTCAAATTCTGGAGCCTGTGCCAATTAACTTATTTCCAGAATGACAGCTAAATTGTCAACTTTGATCTAATGCCATTGATTGAGTATGCTATCCCTGATGCCATTACATTAAATCCTGACCCCAATATATTTGGAGGTTTATCCTTTTTTATCTTTAACCCCATCCCCACCCTCATCTGCCTACTTTGTTTTTATGGACGTCAGAATATCTTCAAAGCAGAGTTAATTTTTCATTATGTGACTATTGAACATTTAGATTTTTAGACATTGCCTATTGTTCTAACAGCAGTCTGCTTTTAGCCTTTTCATCAGCATGTTTATAAGAATAAGTTATGAAAAATAAAAAATATACACACGTATGCATTCAATTTCGTTTTATTAGGAGTTCTGGTAAAAGTTTTGGTGGAAGAATTTTAATCTTAGAACACACCTCATGTGTGGATTGTGTGTTTTACTTTTTCCACGAAGAAGCGAAGGCCGGGCTGGGAGTCTGGATGATGACTCTATCATTTACTAGCTTTATCCCATTGAGCAAGTCAGTCAGTTTCTGCAAGTCTGCTTTCTAATTTCATCAAGATGCAGCCTCAGTATACACATCTATCCCAATTTGAAATATAAAAATCTGTTGGGATTTTAGAAGTGAGATTGCACTGAAGATATAGATTATGAAACCAATAAGATCAGTGTCGTGGGAAAACAAAACTCTAGAAAACCAAAGCCCAAAACATGTATAATTATTTACTAAGATGGGGTAAAAGACTATATCCTGAAGACAGGGATAAGCTGAAATTTTAAAAGTAAAATCATACAGATTTAAAATATTAAAATTAAATACTTAATAGATGAGCTGATATGATTGTCTACTTAAAAATACAACCGACTCAAATGGAAAAATTTAGAGAGCTCAGAAATCTGGCTGGACAGAAGACTGATGCACAAAAATCAATAGCTTTTCTAGACTTCAGTAACAATTGATGATAAAATGTCATGGGAAAATTATTTTGTTCACGATAACATTTTAAAATCTAAAATAATTAGAATAGCCCTAAATAATAAACCTATAAGATATGTGAGAAGAAAAGTCTTAACTTTAGCGAAGGACAAAAAAGACAATCTCAATAAAAGAGGAGCCCTACTACAAAATAGGATGGGAAGATTCAATATTGTAAAATAGTCAGCCCTTCCCCCAAGTAATATGTACCTTCAGAATAATCTGCCTCCTCAAATCCCAAAAGATTTTTTTAAGGTGATTCTAAAGTTCACATGGAGCTTCTGCTTAAAACAGGAGGATAAGATATTTATTCTACTAGATGCCCTCAAAACAAACTAAAATTATTAAAAACATTGAAAAATAGGAAATTTTCATAGCAAATGAAACATAGGAACAGTCACAGCTCCAAACCACAAACTATGAAATATTTACGTATGAAGTATTGCTGCCAAATAATGTGAAATCTTGAACAAGAGATGGAAAGATGCTGAGCCAGGTCAATTCCTCTCAGATTTGACAGCATATCACATCACTGACAGGCCTAGCTAACATTCTGTTGTTTAGAGCACAGATAAGATCAGGCTGGATGGGCCAAGGAAGAAATGGAGGAAAATAATCTGACCCTTCAAAATGCCAAGATGAGTAGAAATCATGCTGACCTACACTCTAGTTTCCCAGCTAGGGCATTGCAGGAGGCTGTTTGCATGGGGGCGGGCAGGAGGGAGGGAGGCAAAAATTTCCAAACCAAAACATACTTTATCTGTAACTTATGGATCTTTTCTCTATGGCACTCAATTTGAATGCCATGGACTGCAAAAAGATGTGTTCCCAAAAGAAAGAAAACAGATTTAGCAACAAATGCTTGAGACCGACAACTTGGGGCAGTTTTTCAAACATGACTCCCAAATTCTTGGACAGTCCTCCCATGGGGAGGTGAAGTCTATATTCCCTCCCCTTGTCCCCGTAAATCTATAAAATGCAGAGGAAGGGATGCTGTGCCAGTTTCCAGGCCCAGGCCTTAAGAAACTAGCAGCTTCCACTTCCTGTTCCTTGTGACACTCCCCATTGGAACGCAGCGACCTTACTGTGAAGTCAAGCCTCTCTGGGGAGAGGCTGGGGAGAGAATGACACCTGGGGAGAGAATGACAGCCAGCCTGACTTCCCAGACCTTTGGGTGGTCCATCCTTGAAGCGGATCCTTCAACCTCTTTAGAGCTGCCCCCCTGATACCACATGCAGCAGAAATGAGGTGAACCTGCTGAGCTCCGCCCAATTTGCAGATTTGTAAACGAAGCAACTGATTGTTGTTTTAAACCGCTAAGTTCTGGGGTGGTTTGTTTTGCAATGATAGATAACCAGAACAAAATCCAAATTAGAACTGCAATTGCCTTCCGCTTACTCAACTCTATTCCACCCATTTCCCTGTATCCCTGCACTATACTATTATTTAATAAGTAGCCAGTCTCTTTTAAAGATGAGTAATAATCAAAAAGGAGGGAGTGGGACATGTTCATCAAAACTGCAAAATATTTTTTTTAACTTAAGCCAAAGAAGAGCCCACAATCCCCCAAACAAATTTACCAAAGTATTAAAGAAAAGTTTAGACAAAGAATTCTCCATTATTATGAAGGACAGCGTGAATTTTCTCTCTCTCTCTCTCTAGATGTAGATATAGATAGATATAGATATATCATTAAAGATTTCACAGAAGAGACATAAAAAAATCAAGGGAGATTAAAACTGTGCCAGCAGAGCTCAAGAGAAAAGTTGGAGAGATAAATAAAATCACTTAAGAGATAAAAAAGACTTTAGAAGCAACAAAAATAGAATGAACTTCTCTGAAAGCACTGTTAGGGACATAGAAGATAGATTTGAGGAAATAACATGAAGCAAAGTAGAAAAGAACAAAGTTATAGTAATGACTATAGGGAATACGGTAGAAGTGAATGACAGATAGTTGAGTATCTTTGAAGAAGAAAGCACATGGAAATTATTTTAAAACATAATAAAACAATATTCTCCTGAAATGATGTAATAAGTGGATGGAAAGACTTAAAGGACCCACCAGATGCCAGGAAAATTTCATTTGGAATCATCAACACGATGAGACAATCTGGCAAAGTTATTGAATTTCAAGTTTAAAGAAAGAATTATGAGGACATCTAAGCAGAAAATCCAAGTCACTTACAAAAGCAGGAATAATCAGGTTGGCCTGGGACTTGACCAAGGCCCAAGTGACATTCAATTTCAGAAGATGGAAAGGCAGCACATTTTTACTTCTGAGGGACAGAATGTGAAACCCAAGCCAAATTGTTCTTCCAATATAAAGGCAACAGATTAGGTGTTTTAATAAATAGTGTGGGTCAATGGGCTATTCCTTTGGGAGACAAAGTTAAATGCCTAATTCATATTATTCCTAAAAAAGAAACTCTAGAGGGGTTACAGAACAAAATGTTAAGAAATAACTATAAAAATACCAGGAGCTATTTCTATAATTTTGGAATGTTGATGGTCTTCCTAAATAACACTCAAAAAAAAAAAAAAAAAACACTCAAAACTTAAAAACAGTAAAATTAAAAATTAACCAATTTATACACAAATTTTTAAAAGTAAATAGCATAAATAGGAGACAAATAACAGACTAGAAGAAAATATTTGCAACATCTTTACAGTCTTAATATTTTAAATACACAAAGAACACCTACAAATGAATATGAAAAATTTTCAATACAAAGTTGAATAAAAATATGAAAAAATAATTTGCAGATCTCTGTATGTGTGTGTATACACACACACACACACACACGTATATAGCCAAGTAAAATGATGTTTATTTACAAATGGAGAAAATACAAATTCAAATGAGACATTTTACATCCATCTGATTAGCAAGATTTAAAGAGTTTTGTCACGTTCAGTTCAGTGTTGGCAAGAATGAGGAGAATCAGGTGTTCTTATACACATTTTTGTCAGTATCACTGAACATTTTAAATGTACTCAGTTAAGCTGCTTCTAGTAATATACCTCAAGAAATATTTCCTTATGCAGACAAAGATACCTATATAGTCATCAGTATAATGACAACAAACATGTAAACAGCCCAAAATGTCTCTTGATAAGGAAGAGATTAAATATATTGTACTATATACAGCATTGACATACATACACTACCAAATGTAAAACAGATAGCTAGTGGGAAGCAGCCACATAGCACAGGGAGATCAGCTCAGTGCTCTGTGACCACCTAGAGGGTTGGGATAGGGAGGGTGGGAGGGAGGCTCAAGAGGGAGGGGATATGGGGATATATGTATATGTATAGCTGATTCACTTTGTTATATAGCAGAAACTAACACAACATTGTAAAGCAATTATTCTCCAATAAGGATTAAATATATATATATATATATATATATATATATATATATATATATATATAGTACTACATACAAACTAGGGAAGACTTTGGAGCCTATAAAAAGTAGAATACATGGAAAAACCAACATTTTTAGTTACAAAATAATGTTTCTGAAAAGTGCATATTGTATAATAGCATTTATGCAAAAATGACATTTGTATATAAATGCATATAAACGTAAGGGAGTGGCTTTCACATTTTGCTCTGTACACTTCTGCATTGCCTTAATCTTCAATACAGAGGGCGTATTTCTGTTTTACTTCTGTAGTAAATGCATTTTTAATGGGAAAAAAAGTGCCTTACCTGCTTACTTAGTAGAGGTTTTAAGTTGTGTTTATTGCTACATTCTGAGCACCTACAACTGGCAGAATAGTTGGCCATCTGTAGTTAGTAGGCCTCTGTTGAATGAATGAATGAATGAATAGGGATTTGGTGAGAATCCAATGGGAGGATGGTTGTAAAAGGCTTATACAAGCACGGGTATTTGTGTGACAGCAAAAACCTGATTTTAAACTATAAGAGTGAAACCCTAGAAATGTGTGTGTCTCGGATGCCAGAACAGTTGATTGAAAGTTGAAATCTTTGGCCAATTCATTTAGATCATTTTCGAAGTTCCAAATTCCTAACCATATAAGAATGTTTAAGACGTATTGGATGTATGCATCATGAACTTGACTCAGGAAAATATATTCACATAAAATCAAAAAAAATTTGCCTTTGTATTAATGATAATACAGCTCTAAGGAGTTTGTGAACAAAGCAGGTAATACGAATTTGTGATGGTCCAGGACACAAGACAACAAAAAGTGGTGGGGCCAGTGACTAAGTGGAGGATGCATGCCCTCCAAAAGTACTTTCGGTTCAATTTTAATTTTAAGCATTGTGATAGCCAAGCCTAGCTGGAGGGGGCCAGTTTGTGACCCTAGGTGTAAGCGACATAAGCAATCCACTTCCATTAGAATCTTCTCATTGCCATCGGCGTTTCAGGCTATCCTCATTTCTACCTTAATTCTTTTGTGCCTGCTCTTTTATCAGTTAGGAATTCCCTCCCAAGTCTTCTGTGTCCAAATGGTTATTGTTTTGCAGAGCTGAGATTACATCCTACCTCTCCAACAAACACTATCAAGAACCTTCCAGCCATAGATTCCTTTCTCTGAACCCCCAGGGAAAGTTTTATTTGGAACCATAGCCTCTCAGAGTGAGACTGGGCATTAAAATTCAATCAGTGCAGTTTCAGATAAGGCTGCCTTCTGTCGTGACCAGCAGGAGGTCACTCCACCCAGAGCTGGTGATCTGGAGGGAAAGCAGGGCAACTCCCGGGAGCAGCAAGTGCTTCTCTCCACTCACCTCCTACCTGATTCCCTGTATCTGCAAATCATCGGTCCTGGTCTCACCTCTGGGAATCCTATAGTAACTAGAAGCTTGGTTTTGTTGGGCTTCCCCAGTGTTGACTGGCAAAGTTTTTTGTTTTCTTTTTAAACTCTGAATTTATTGCCCAGATTTAAAAATCACGAGAATTAACATAAAAACCCAGATTTCTGATTACTTTTGAAAAAGCTGTTAGCTGTACGAATATTGGGAGTGCATAGATAACATCTCCCCTGACAACAATTAGCTGGCATTAGGAAATGACTGCCCCCGCTTTTAATCCGCGCAGAATACCCCAGTTAGTCACAGTTCCCACCATTCCATGTTGCCCCTAAACTGAGCCCAGGGATCCTCTGCCATGGGCTATTGAGTTTACACAGTGTCTTTTTACAGGAGAGTTAAGAGGAAAGGCATTATTTCTTGTGCTTCTGTCTCTATCAAGGGAGGAAAAGGAAAAGTAAGGCTGTCCTCCCTCACTCACATTGCCTGCCAGACCTCTGTGGAAGTTTGAATTTGCCACCTTAGCAATGAAGACGAACACCTTCTTTTTCATATGAAAGCCATTTATACGTTAGAGAAAAAAAAAACCTATCAAAAACATTCAATGTCTTCTCTGCAAATCCCTATTTCTGTTCTACATACGACATAGTTCTGATTTCATTCATCATCCTAGTTGCTCTACTGTGAACGAGTTTGCTGCTATGTTTTCAAAAGTGCATTAGAATTTTTGACCCAAATGCAGGGATTATTTTTAATCCCTACTAAATTTCGTCTGGATTTATGCAAGGCACTTGGCCTCTCATCAGAAACTTGTGGAATAATATGGAGAAGTTAGAGTTAGTAAGAAACAAAATTGAATAATTGAGTATTGATTTAAGTAGCGATAAAAGTCCGTATTTCTAGTAGCTTGGCAGAGGGCTCGATTGAGGGATTTATTCTGTTTAACATTTTTATCGGTGACTGACATGGAAGGACAGATTGCAGACTTGTCAGATTTGCAATTGATATGACTCTAAGAGGTATAGCAAATAGACTGAATATGATATTGAGATTCCAAGAGAGAACAGCAGGCTGGAGAAATAGACTACCCTATGTATTTAAGGTTAATTTGACGTAACTAGTCTCTGAATTATTATCATATCATAATCATCCTATCAGATTGTTTTGTTTTGGGCTATTAATTGATGAATACACCTAGGTAAGAGCATTTCCAAAGAAATATACTTTAAGCAAAGGTCTGTAATATTCATAAAATACATTGGAATATGAATTCGTTTTTTAATTTGCTCAGATAAGCAAATTAAAAATTGAGCCTTAAATCGGATTCTATTTCTTCCCCTTAGATTTTCACATAGTGAACTCAACTCATGGCTTGAAAGCTAATCTCTGATCATTTTTCCTGAACTGCATTACCATTAATACAATGGATATTATCTGAAAAATCTCAGATAATTGTCAAGGCAGAAAAAGTTTGCCTTAGCTTCTATGGTGAGAGGGATGTCTCTGTGCTCTTACCCACAAGAATCACTCCTTTCCCCCAGATGAACTGATCTTCAGAGCAAAAACACAATTCACTGGAGTAAAAGATATTTGTGGTTATCCTGGAACTTTCCAGATGGTTACATTTCTAGAATTTATCTTTTTTTTGGTCCTTTCTCGCATCCAGAGCATCTTTGCTATTCTTGAGGCACACTGGATCAACCAAGTGGTTGTTTTGTGTTCATGTCTTTGTGCCTTTTGCCTTTTTTCTCCACTTGAGTTGATTGGCTTAGGAGTTATTTAAATGAGTATGAATTTTCTCTAGAGAGTTTATTTTACTTCTCATTAATTTTGAGGCATTTTATTGATGAGCAGCCCAAAGACAATTATCCTAAAGGATAACAAAAGGTTGTCTGTCAATTTCTTTTTTTTTTCTTTTTTTTTACCGTGGCCAAGTTCAGGATAAATGGTTATTGAATTCAACAAATACACATTTTTGTTTTTTCATTGAGCCTCATATTAGCAGCTAAGGGAATAAAAATGGTATAGTTGAATTTTCTTCCATCCCCATGCTAAATATGATTTCACTGCTGCTGTGCCCTGTCGTCCTCAGTTGGTACTTTAGACTTGTAGGTCCATGAGAGTAGAGAATGCTTCTGTCCTGCTCACCATTGTACCCCCAGTACACAGGGCCTGGCTCATAATAGACACTCAGTGAATACTTGCTGAATGAATGAACATCTCGGGGCCTTTGAACCCCTTTGAACCCTCTATGAACCCCTTTTTGTCTGGAATTCTGTACCCCCCACCCATACCTGCAACAACATCCCACCATATGCCACCCTATTCCTTTCCTGGCTGGCTCCTTTTCATCTGTTCCGTCTCAATTTAAATAGAGTGTCTAGAGTGAACTTTGCTTGATTATCCTATCTAATGTATCTCTCCCCTGACTCACACACACACACACACACACATGCGTGCACACACACACACATGCACACACACACATTTATTTTCTATACTGGTAGAGTTGCCAGATTTAGCAAATGAACATGTAGGACTCCCAGTTAAATTTGGACTTCAGATCAGCAATGAAAATTTCTTTTAGTATATGTAAGTTTAATAATGGCAACCCTAAGTATGGTGCCCTGATCATAGCACTTATCATGATTTGCAATTATATATTCATTTATTTACTCATTTATTGTCTCTTATCCCCTACTATGATGTAAACTCCATGGGGGCAAGGACCATGTCTGTTTTCCTTACCAACATGTCATTATCACTCAACACATTTCCTTGCACTAGTAGATGCTTAATACGTATTTGTTGAGTGAGTTGATTGGAGATCAGATGAGCTATCAAGCTTAATAAATGATTTTTCATTAATTGATTGGTGAGTTGCGTAGACAGACCGTTTATTGCTTAGTGCTTCCCCCCACCACATGGTGACTGCAGTCAGTTACATTAAAAGAATATTACCAGGGAGACGCAAGAGGGAAGACATATGGGAACATATGTATATGTATAACTGATTCACTTTGTTATACAGCAGAAACTAACACACCATTGTAAAGCAATTATACCCCAATAAAGATGTTAAAAAAAAAAAAAAAAGAATATTACCTGTTTTTTTGATGACATCACCAAAAAAGTGGCCTAAGTGCAAGTGATCCAGAGGAAACAGAAATGGTCATGAACTTACCCAAAAGAGATTTGGATTAGTAAACCACTGATACTGAAGCTCCTCTGATGCTGGTATTTGTGTCTGTTTTAATCTTGTTAGCAAAAGAAAAATACTTAACTAAGCTACATTTTGTTTTGTTTTGTTTTGTTTTGGCTGCACCGCACGGCTCGTGGGATCTTAGTTCCCCCACCAGGGCTCGAACCCAGGCCCACAGCAGTGAAAGCACGTGTCCTAATCACTGGACCACCAGGGAATTCCCTAAGCTACATTTTAAATTTTTAAATGTATTTTACTTTTTTGTTTTTGCACAAGAAGAAATTTTGAATGCATTAATCTTGAAGAAAATAAGGTGGTTTAACTACGACATTTCAAAGACATATTTGAACATACTCTTTGGGCCTGATTTACGTCATCTGCAAAATGACTGTTAATGAAATGCCTCTTATTTTATGTGGTGGAACTCTGACATCCCAAAGTATAGTTCAGGAGATAACTTAGTTCAGAAAATGATTGTTCTAACAGAAATAATCAATTTAAGTGACTCAAATAGGTCTCTATATTCCATCTAACTAACGATGAATATTAAAGAGTGAGCTATTATGTTATTCTCTCTACCCTTTTATCCTTCCATCTCTCCATCCCCATCCATCTGTCCCTTAGGGAAATAGCTTCTGCCCCCTAGGCTCTCACATTCTAAACAAGACCATCTTCCTTCTAAGAGGTGAGAAAGTAGTGTTTTCCTAAGAGTGTGTAGGAAGGATTAACATATTCTTAGGGAGAGCCCCAGGGTAGAATACAGACTACATTAAATAAAATAAATAAAATACAGATACATTAAATAAATAATGGCCGGTCCTCCTGACAGCTCACAGTTTAACTGGAGAAGTAAATGTTCTCCACTGAACTTGCATATTACCAGCTTCCTGCTAATTAAAAAGAATTTTTTTTCTTATCTATTGAGTGTTTAGTACATGTTATGTATTCATAAGTGATTTGCATACACCATTACACTTAATCCTCCCAACAATGCTATGTGATAGATACTTCTTATCCCCATTTAATAGATTAAAAAAAACCTAGGCTCAGGGATGTTAAGCTACTTGCCTAAAACTCCTTAATTAGAAAGTGGCAGAACTTAGTAATGGAGCCACTGCACAGATAGTTAGTTGGTACAATTTGAAGTGTTATAAATATTATAGAATAAATGTCAAAAGAAAGAGGACCTGCAAGAGAAGGACCCTCCCTGAAAATGAACTGAAGTATCGTGTCATGACTCCCAGACACAGGGGCCACTGAAAGGAAGAGGGGTTCCCCCACTCTTGCTGCTGTTCCATGGCCAAGGCACAGCTGTGACAACCCAAACACTGCCTGGCTTGAAGCCCCACATCTGCCACCTCCTAATGATACAGGACAATTATTCAATCTATTTGACCAGCATTGTTGTCATCAACAGCAACTTTTATGAAAACTTAATGAGATGGGCTTTCTGTTGACTGTAAAACACCATGAAAGTGGGATTTATTATTTGGTCTCTTCTTTTAGTGGGTCCAGAAGTTGTTGAGATACTGAGAAAGAAAAGGCCATTCTTAGAAGTGCTTCACCTCAGTTCTTCCTCAGATCTCTGGCCATGTGGGTGGCCCTCCAGAGTCAGCTGCAGGGTAGTGAGATTAAGGAGGACTCATCTTTCCTCTTACCCAAAGCTATTGCCCTGTTAAAATGAGGGTCTGTGTGCCTTTCCTCGGGATCGACACAGCATGGCACCGCGAGATGAATTTTGATCTGGGGCAGTGCAAAATGTCACACACATGCATGACACTAAATAAAAGGCTCTGTAAAGATTTTAATATTTGAATGCTGTGCATGGAAAATGTGTGTGCATTATGTATAAAATGAAAATTTTTGCAAATTTGAAAATCCCATTTTTAATCAGACAAGCATAATGGTTCTAGTTTGCTTCCAGTAAGTTTCCTTTCTAAATATCAGTTACTGTTTCAAAATGTGTTTTCTTTCTTTTTTCTCCATACACAAACAAAATTACTCTGCTTAGAGCAGTTATCACAAGTTCTCTCCAACAGGGAGCATTGTCTGAGATTTTGCTTCAGAAACTGTCATCTTTACAGTGACAGCATTTTCTAGGTTTCCTTTTCAACCTCTTTGCTTTTCCCCTTGTCTTCCAGTTACTCCTTGTGGACTTTCTTCAGCACCTCTGTATAATACTGGTAAAATATAGGGCTTAGAAAATTGCCTCAGCTACTCTTCTGAATGAATTCGACAGAGGTGTGTGGGTTGTTAAGGAAAAATCCTTTCTCTTCTGTAAGATTCAGTTCACTGTTAATGATGAACTTGATTGGGGAAGCTACCATTATTTTCAAAATTCAGGATGCTGTGGTTTGAGTTCCTTTGATGTGATGCTCCATGGAAACTGCCATGTCTTCTCTCCTCAGAGAAACGGCTTAAACCCTCTGTGTCTTTCATTCTCCTTTTGGTCAAAATCTTTAGAAAATGCTATTGAGTACTTGTTTTTTCTTCAAATAAATAACTGTTTTGAGATTATCTCTCCATTCACAAGTGAAAGTAGCATTTCAGTTCTCCTTACTGTTAGGTGGGAATAGATCCTTATTGGAAAGCTCGTGAGGGTCTTTCCAGCAGGCAAGAAGTGACTCGTCTGCTGTGCATCTAAGGAGGCTGAGAGGAATGGTAAGTCTCCTTTCATAGTCCTAGGTTGGTCCTGAAGCAGCTGCTCTTCCACCATCAGAAACCATGCTTGGTTTTGGAGGCAGAATTAGGAAGGAGTAGAAAGAGGCATGTGGATTTGATATTATCTTTGAGCCCCTGTGAGGTCTCTATATCTATCTGTATCTACCAGACTTTCCAAATCCAGGATGTACATTGGACCCCAAGGCTCCCAACAAAGCCATTTCTCCCTTCAACTACCCTAATATTCTACACCTACCTATAATGGAAGGCCACTGGCCCCAGATATTTTTTTTATAGTCTCTTCTGAAGAGTTTCTCTGCCCCACCTCAACGCCTGTCATCCCCAAAACTCCTGATACATAAGCTGTCTTGACCCAAGGTCGATCAGTCAACCATACAAAGGAAGCCCTATGCCTTATTGACTTTAAGAGTTTGTTGACAGTCCCCAAGTGGGTGTTCAAAAAATGGTCAATGCTAACGCTTTTCCCCACACCATTCTAGTACAAGTAGCAGTGGTGGGCTTTTGTCAATCTAATATCTCCTCTTTGTAGCTCAGTCCCAGCTGTACTCTTGGTTGCCTTGTAAATATTCCTAATACCCATTGCCTCTTTACTTTCCCTCTGACACCAAGTTAAGGCCTCCCTCAACTCTTTACTGGTCTTCTTCAAAAGCTTCTTAACTGGTCTTACTGCCTCCAGTCACTGTTTCCATTAGTTCATTCTTCATGGTGCTATCAGAGTATTGTTCTTTTAAAGGCCAGTCTCCTCAAGTCAGTTGTCTCTTTCAAACCTTTCAGTGGCTCCCTGGCACCTCAGGATCAAGTTCAAACTCCTCAACAGGGCATTCCTAGCTCTTTACTGAATCACTACTACCTTTATCTCCAGCTTCTTTTGGAGTTTGTACACTTAGATTCCTGCAGGGCAGAGGTAGATACACGAGTGGATTAGGCTGGGAGTGGAAGGACAATGGGAAAATGGAGAGCTCATGCCCATGCAGGGAGTTGCCCCTACTCAGCTCTAATTCTTTTTTTTTTTTTTTGCGGTACACGGGCCTCTCACTGTTGTGGCCTCTCCCGTTGCGGAGCACAGGCTCCGGATGCACAGGCTCAGCGGCCATGGCTCACGGGCCCAGCCGCTCCGCGGCATGTGGGATCCTCCCGGACCGGGGCACGAACTCGTGTCCTCTGCATCGGCAGGCAGACTCTCAACCACTATGCCACCAGGGAAGCCCTCAGCTCTAATTCTTGCTATGCAGAAAATTACATCCAAAATTGTTAGAACTTCTGATTTTTCAAGAGTAGCTAGGAATCTGGATATTTTTATGTGTGATCTCAATTTTAAAT